>NC_086446.1:330356945-330656945 GCF_028390025.1 Pseudophryne corroboree
GAGGTCCCGGGTTCAAATCCCGGATGAGCCCATGGTTTGATGTAATTTTATAGTCCTTAATATCTGATAGTATTTAATAGCATTTTAAAATACTCACTAATGTATACAAACAGGTTTACTTACAATTTAATTAATATACATAAAAAAGACATGCACAGTGGGCTCATTGGTCAAGGGGTATAATTCTTGCTTAGGGTGCGAGAGATCCCTGGTACAAATCCCGGATGAGCCCATCTTTTACAGGTATATACTTATGCATACTTAGTAAAATGTCAAGCATTTGGTGGTATATTGGGTAAACTATAGATTCCATTTTGTCTAAGTAACCTTGAGTCGCTTAAAAGTCTCATTTTGACAAACAAAAAACTGTCAAAATAAAATTACAGGTTTTTCTCTTACCTTTCTTTTGTCTAAGTAACCCTGAGTGGCTTAAAAGAATAGTCTCATTATGACTAACAAAGAGATCAACAATAAATTGCAGGTGTTTATTTTGTCTTTCTTCTGGGTCTGCATGCTTGAGTTGCACACAGTATGTGACAAGTCTTAGGCTCCAACTATCAAAAAAGTCCAAACTCTATTGGGACCTCTAAATCTTGGCACTGCACATTTTAAATATGCATACTTGGATAACAAGTAACCTTAAGTTATTATTTTCGCAATACTACATACACATTTTTTTATTTTAAGTTGTTATTTTTAAAATGTGACATCTTCATTAAATGAAATTGTGTGTTTGCTCCAGCTTTTTGCATTTTTTCTTAAATAATTTGAGTTTTACTTTAAAAATGGTAAAATCTGAATGAAAAACGATTACACAGTTGGCTCGTTGGTCTAGGGGTATGATTCTCGCTTTGGGTGCGAGAGGTCCTAGGTTCAAATCCTGGATGAGCCCATGTTTTCATGTACTTTTATAGTCCTTAATATCTGATAGTATTTAATAGCATTTTAAAATACTCACTAATGTATACAAACAGGTTTACTTACAATTCCATTAATATACATAAAAAAGACATGCACAGTGGGCTCGTTGGTCAAGGGGTATAATTCTTGCTTTGGGTGCGAGAGATCCCTGGTACAAATCCCGGATGAGCCCATCTTTTACAGGCATATACTTATGCAAACTTAGTAAAATGTCAAGCATTTGGTGGTATATTGGGTACACTATAGATTCCATTTTGTCTAAGTAACCTTGAGTGGCTTAAAAGTCTCATTTTGACAAACAAAAAACTGTCAAAATGAAATTACAGGTTTTTCTCTTACCTTTCTTTTGTCTAAGTAACCCTGAGTGGCTTAAAAGAATAGTCTCATTATGACTAACAAAAAGATCAACAATAAATTGCAGGTGTTTATTTTGTCTTTCTTCTGGGTCTGCATGCTTGAGTTTCAAACAGTATGTGACAAGTCTTAGGTTCCAACTATCAAAAAAGTCTATTGGGACCTCTAAATCTTGGCACTGCACATTTTAACCTTAAGTTATTATTTTCGCAATACTACATACACAATTTTTTGTTTTAAGTTGTTACGTTATTTTTAAAATGTTATATCTTCATTTAAATGAAATTGTGTGTTTGCTCCAGCTTTTTGCATTTTTTCTTAAATAATTTGAGTTTTACTTTAAAAATGGTAAAATCTAAATGAGAAGCCATTATGCAGTTGGCTCGTTGGTCTAGGATTATGATTCTCGCTTTGGGTGCGAGAGGTCCCGGGTTCAAATCCCGGACGAGCCCATGTTTTCATGTACTTTTATAGTCCTTAATATCTGATAGTATTTAATAGCATTTTAAAATACTCACTAATGTATACAAACAGGTTTACTTAGAATTTCATTAATATACATAAAAAAGACATGCACAGTGGGCTCGTTGGTCAAGGGGTATAATTCTTGCTTAGGGTGCGAGAGATCCCTGGTACAAATCCCGGATGAGCCCATCTTTTACAGGTATATACTTATGCATACTTAGTAAAATGTCAAGCATTTGGTGGTATATTGGGTAAACTATAGATTCCATTTTGTCTAAGTAACCTTGAGTGGCTTAAAAGTCTCATTTTGACAAACAAAAAACTGTCAAAATGAAATTACAGGTTTTTCTCTTACCTTTCTTTTGTCTAAGTAACCCTGAGTGGCTTAAAAGAATTGTCTTATTATGACTAACAAAAAGATCAACAATAAATTGCAGGTGTTTATTTTGTCTTTCTTCTGGGTCTGCATGCTTGAGTTGCAAACAGTATGTGACAAGTCTTAGGTTCCAACTATCAAAAAAGTCCAAACTCTATTGGGACCTCTAAATCTTGGCACTGCACATTTTAAATATGCATACTTGGATAGCAAGTAACCTTAAGTTATTATTTTCGCAATACTACATACACATTTTTTTGTTTTAAGTTGTTATGTTATTTTTAAAATGTTACATCTTCATTAAATGAAATTGTGTGTTTGCTCCAGCTTTTTGCATTTTTTCTTAAATAATTTGAGTTTTACTTTAAAAATGGTAAAATCTGAATGAGAGTTTATTATGCAGTTGGCTCGTTGGTCAAGGGGTATGATTCTCGCTTTGGGTGCGAGAGGTCCCGTGTTCAAATCCTGGACGAGCCCATGGTTTCATGTACTTCTATAGTCCTTAATATCTGATAGTATTTAATAGCATTTTAAAATACTCACTAATGTATACAAACAGGTTTACTTACAATTTCATTAATATACATAAAAAAGACATGCACAGTGGGCTCGTTGGTCAAGGGGTATAATTCTTGCTTAGGGTGCGAGAGATCCCTGGTACAAATCCCGGATGAGCCCATCTTTTACAGGCATATACTTATGCAAACTTAGTAAAATGTCAAGCATTTGGTGGTATATTGGGTACACTATAGATTCCATTTTGTCTAAGTAACCTTGAGTGGCTATAAAGTCTCATTTTGACAAAGAAAAAACTGTCAAAATGAAATTACCGGTTTTTCTCTTACCTTTCTTTTGTCTAAGTAACCCTGAGTGGCTTAAAAGAATAGTCTCATTATGACTAACAAAAAGATCAACAATAAATTGCAGGTGTTTATTTTGTCTTTCTTCTGGGTCTGCATGCTTGAGTTGCAAACAGTATGTGACAAGTCTTAGGTTCCAACTATCAAAAAAGTCCAAACTCTATTGGGACCTCTAAATCTTGGCACTGCACATTTTAAATATGCATACTTGGATAGCAAGTAACCTTAAGTTATTATTTTCGCAATACTACATACACATTTTGTTGTTTTAAGTTGTTATGTTATTTTTAAAACGTTACATCTTCATTAAATGAAATTGTGTGATTGCTCCAGCTTTTTGCATTTTTTCTTAAATAATTTGAGTTTTACTTTAAAAATTGTAAAATCTGAATGAGAGTTTAGTATGCAGTTGGCTCGTTGGTCTAGGGGTATGATTCTCGCTTTGGGTGTGAGAGGTCCCGGGTTCAAATCCCGGACAAGCCCATGGTTTCATATACTTTTATAGTCCTTAATATCTGATAGTATTTAATAGCATTTTAAAATACTCACTAATGTATACAAACAGGTTTACTTACAATTTCATTAATATACATAAAAAAGACATGCACAGTGGGATCGTTGGTCATTGGGTATAATTCTTGCTTAGGGTGCGAGAGATCCCTGGTACAAATCCCGGATAAGCCCATCTTTTACAGGTATATACTTATGCATACTTAGTAAAATGTCAAGCATTTGGTGGTATATTGGGTAAACTATAGATTCCATTTTGTCTAAGTTACCTTGAGTGGCTTAAAAGTCTCATTTTGACAAACAAAAAACTGTCAAAATGAAATTACAGGTTTTTCTCTTACCTTTCTTTTGTCTAAGTAACCCTGAGTGGCTTAAAAGAATAGTCTCATTATGACTAACAAAAAGATCAACAATAAATTGCAGGTGTTTATTTTGTCTTTCTTCTGGGTCTGCATACTTGAGTTGCACACAGTATGTGACAAGTCTTTGGTCCAACTATCAAAAAAGTCCAAACTCTATTGGGACCTCCAAATCTTGGCACTGCACATTTTAAATATGCATACTTGGATAACAAGTAACCTTAAGTTATTATTTTCGCAATACTACATACACATTTTTTTGTTTTAAGTTGTTATGTTATTTTTAAAATGTTACATCTTCATTTAAATGAAATTGTGTGTTTGCTCCAGCTTTTTGCATTTTTTCTTAAATAATTTGAGTTTTACTTTAAAAATGGTAAAATCTGAATGAGAAGCCATTACGCAGTTGGCTCGTTGGTCTAGGGGTATGATTCTCGCTTTGGGTGCGAGAGGTCTCGGGTTCAAATCCCGGACGAGCCTATGCTTTCATGTACTTTTATAGTCCTTAATATCTGATAGTATTTAATAGCATTTTAAAATACTCACTAATGTATACAAACAGGTTTACTTACAATTTCATTAATATACATAAAAAAGACATGCACAGTGGGCTCGTTGGTCAAGGGGTATAATTCTTGCTTAGGGTGCGAGAGATCCCTGGTACAAATCCCGGATGAGCCCATCTTTTACGGGTATATACTTATGCATACTTAGTAAAATGTCAAGCATTTGGTGGTATATTGGGTAAACTATAGATTCCATTTTGTCTAAGTAACCTTGAGTGGCTTAAAAGTCTCATTTTGACAAACAAAAAACTGTCAAAATGAAATTACAGGTTTTTCTCTTACCTTTCTTTTGTCTAAGTAACCCTGAGTGGCTTAAAAGAATAGTCTCATTATGACTAACAAAAAGATCAACAATAAATTGCAGGTGTTTATTTTGTCTTTCTTCTGGGTCTGCATGCTTGAGTTGCAAACAGTATGTGACAAGTCTTAGGTTCCAACTATCAAAAAAGTCCAAACTCTATTGGGACCTCTAAATCTTGGCACTGCACATTTTAAATATGCATACTTGGATAGCAAGTAACCTTAAGTTATTATTTTCGCAATACTACATACACATTTTGTTGTTTTAAGTTGTTATGTTATTTTTAAAATGTTACATCTTCATTAAATGAAATTGTGTGTTTGCTCCAGCTTTTTGCATTTTTTCTTAAATAATTTGAGTTTTACTTTAAAAATGGTAAAATCTGAATGAGAGTTTATTATGCAGTTGGCTCGTTGGTCTAGGGGTATGATTCTCGCTTTGGGTGCGAGAGGTCCCGGGTTCAAATCCCGGACGAGCCCATGGTTTCATATACTTTTATAGTCCTTAATATCTGATAGTATTTAATAGCATTTTAAAATACTCACTAATGTATACAAACAGGTTTACTTACAATTTCATTAATATACATAAAAAAGACATGCACAGTGGGATCGTTGGTCATTGGGTATAATTCTTGCTTAGGGTGCGAGAGATCCCTGGTACAAATCCCGGATGAGCCCATCTTTTACAGGTATATACTTATGCATACTTAGTAAAATGTCAAGCATTTGGTGGTATATTGGGTAAACTATAGATTCCATTTTGTCTAAGTAACCTTGAGTGGCTTAAAAGTCTCATTTTGACAAACAAAAAAACTGTCAAAATGAAATTACAGGTTTTTCTCTTACCTTTCTTTTGTCTAAGTAACCCTGAGTGGCTTAAAAGAATAGTCTCATTATGACTAACAAAAAGATCAACAATAAATTGCAGGTGTTTATTTTGTCTTTCTTCTGGGTCTGCATGCTTGAGTTGCACACAGTATGTGACAAGTCTTAGGTTCCAATTATCAAAAAAGTCCAAACTCTATTAGGACCTCTAAATCTTGGCACTGCACATTTTAAATATGCATACTTGGATAACAAGTAACCTTAAGTTATTATTTTCGCAATACTACATACACATTTTTTTGTTTTAAGTTGTTATTTTTAAAATGTTACATCTTCATTTAAATGAAATTGTGTGTTTGCTCCAGCTTTTTGCATTTTTTCTTAAATAATTTGAGTTTTACTTTAAAAATGGTAAAATCTGAATGAAAAGCCATTATGCAGTTGGCTCGTTGGTCTATGGGTATGATTCTCGCTTTGGGTGCGAGAGGTCCTGGGTTCAAATCCCGGACGAGCCCATGTTTTCATGTACTTTTATAGTCCTTAATATCTGATAGTATTTAATAGCATTTTAAAATACTCACTAATGTATACAAACAGGTTTACTTACAATTTCATTAATATACATAAAAAAGACATGCACAGTGGGCTCGTTGGTCAAGGGGTATAATTCTTGCTTAGGGTGCGAGAGATCCCTGGTACAAATCCCGGATGAGCCCATCTTTTACAGGCATATACTTATGCAAACTTAGTAAAATGTCAAGCATTTGGTGGTATATTGGGTACACTATAGATTCCATTTTGTCTAAGTAACCTTGAGTGGCTATAAAGTCTCATTTTGACAAACAAAAAACTGTCAAAATGAAATTACAGGTTTTTCTCTTACCTTTCTTTTGTCTAAGTAACCCTGAGTGGCTTAAAAGAATAGTCTCATTATGACTAACAAAAAGATCAACAATAAATTGCAGGTGTTTATTTTGTCTTTCTTCTGGGTCTGCATACTTGAGTTGCACACAGTATGTGACAAGTCTTTGGTCCAACTATCAAAAAGGTCCAAACTCTATTGGGACCTCTAAATCTTGGCACTGCACATTTTAAATATGCATACTTGGATAACAAGTAACCTTAAGTTATTATTTTCGCAATACTACATACACATTTTTTTGTTTTAAGTTGTTATGTTATTTTTAAAATGTTACATCTTCATTTAAATGAAATTGTGTGTTTGCTCCAGCTTTTTGCATTTTTTCTTAAATAATTTGAGTTTTACTTTAAAAATGGTAAAATCTGAATGAGAAGCCATTATGCAGTTGGCTCGTTGGTCTAGGATTATGATTCTCGCTTTGGGTGCGAGAGGTCCCGGGTTCAAATCCCAGACGAGCCCATGTTTTCATGTACTTTTATAGTCCTTAATATCCGATAGTATTTAATAGCATTTTAAAATACTCACTAATGTATACAAACAGGTTTACTTAGAATTTCATTAATATACATAAAAAAGACATGCACAGTGGGCTCGTTGGTCAAGGGGTATAATTCTTGCTTAGGGTGCGAGAGATCCCTGGTACAAATCCCGGATGAGCCCATCTTTTACAGGTATATACTTATGCATACTTAGTAAAATGTCAAGCATTTGGTGGTATATTGGGTAAACTATAGATTCCATTTTGTCTAAGGTACCTTGAGTGGCTTAAAAGTCTCATTTTGACAAACAAAACACTGTCAAAATGAAATTACAGGTTTTTCTCTTACCTTTCTTTTGTCTAAGTAACCCTGAGTGGCTTAAAAGAATAGTCTCATTATGACTAACAAAAAGATCAACAATAAATTGCAGGTGTTTATTTTGTCTTTCTTCTGGGTTTGCATGCTTGAGTTGCACACAGTATGTGACAAGTCTTAGGTTCCAACTATCAAAAAAGTCCAAACTCTATTGGGACCTCTAAATCTTGGCACAGCACATTTTAAATATGCATACTTGGATAACAAGTAACCTTCAGTTATTATTTTCGCAATACTACATACACATTTTTTGTTTTAAGTTGTTATGTTATTTTTAAAATGTTACATCTTCATTAAATGAAATTGTGTGTTTGCTCCAGCTTTTTGCATTTTTTCTTAAATAATTTGAGTTTTACTTTAAAAATGGTAAAATCTGAATGAGAAGCCATTACGCAGTTGGCTCGTTGGTCTATGGGTATGATTCTCGCTTTGGGTGCGAGAGGTCATGGGTTCAAATCCTGGACGAGCCCATGGTTTCATGTACTTTTATAGTCCTTAATATCTGATAGTATTTAATAGCATTTTAAAATACTCACTAATGTATACAAACAGGTTTACTTACAATTTCATTAATATACATAAAAAAGACATGCACAGTGGGCTCCTTGGTCAAGGGGTATAATTCTTGCTTAGGGTGCGAGAGATCCCTGGTACAAATCCCGGATGAGCCCATCTTTTACAGGTACATACTTATGCATACTTAGTAAAATGTCAAGCATTTGGTGGTATATTGGGTAAACTATAGATTCCATTTTGTCTAAGTAACCTTGAGTGGCTTAATAGTCTCATTTTGACAAACAGAAAACTGTCAAAATGAAATTACAGGTTTTTCTCTTACCTTTCTTTTGTCTAAGTAACCCTGAGTGGCTTAAAAGAATAGTCTCATTATGACTAACAAAAAGATCAACAATAAATTGCAGGTGTTTATTTTGTCTTTCTTCTGGGTCTGCATGCTTGAGTTGCACACAGTATGTGACAAGTCTTAGGTTCCAACTATCAAAAAGGTCCAAACTCTATTGGGACCTCTAAATCTTGGCACTGCACATTTTAAATATGCATACTTGGATGACAAGTAACCTTAAGTTATTATTTTCGCAATACTACATACACATTTTTTGTTTTAAGTTGTTATGTTATTTTTAAAATGTTACATCTTCATTTAAATGAAATTGTGTGTTTGCTCCAGCTTTTTGCATTTTTTCTTAAATAATTTGAGTTTTACTTTAAAAATGGTAAAATCTGAATGAGAAGCCATTATGCAGTTGGCTCGTTGGTCTAGGGGTATGATTCTCGCTTTGGGTGCAAGAGGTCTCGGGTTCAAATCCCGGACGAGCCTATGTTTTCATGTACTTTTATAGTCCTTAATATCTGATAGTATTTAATAGCATTTTAAAATACTCACTAATGTATACAAACAGGTTTACTTACAATTTCATTAATATACATAAAAAAGACATGCACAGTGGGCTCGTTGGTCAAGGGGTATAATTCTTGCTTAGGGTGCGAGAGATCCCTGGTACAAATCCCGGATGAGCCCATCTTTTACAGGTATATACTTATGCATACTTAGTAAAATGTCAAGCATTTGGTGGTATATTGGGTAAACTATAGATTCCATTTTGTCTAAGTAACCTTGAGTGGCTTAAAAGTCTCATTTTGACAAACAAAAAACTGTCAAAATGAAATTACAGGTTTTCTCTTACCTTTCTTTTGTCTAAGTAACCCTGAGTGGCTTAAAAGAATAGTCTCATTATGACTAACAAAAAGATCAACAATAAATTGCAGGTGTTTATTTTGTCTTTCTTCTGGGTCTGCATGCTTGAGTTGCACACAGTATGTGACAAGTCTTAGGTTCCAACTATCAAAAAGGTCCAAACTCTATTGGGACCTCTAAATCTTGGCACTGCACATTTTAAATATGCATACTTGGATGACAAGTAACCTTAAGTTATTATTTTCGCAATACTACATACACATTTTTTGTTTTAAGTTGTTATGTTATTTTTAAAATGTTACATCTTCATTTAAATGAAATTGTGTGTTTGCTCCAGCTTTTTGCATTTTTTCTTAAATAATTTGAGTTTTACTTTAAAAATGGTAAAATCTGAATGAGACGCTATTACGCAGTTGGCTCGTTGGTCTAGGGGTATGATTCTCGCTTTGGGTGCGAGAGGTCTCGGGTTCAAATCCTGGACGAGCCTATGTTTTCATGTACTTTTATAGTCCTTAATATCTGATAGTATTTAATAGCATTTTAAAATACTCACTAATGTATACAAACAGGTTTACTTACAATTTCATTAATATACATAAAAAAGACATGCACAGTGGGCTCGTTGGTCAAGGGGTATAATTCTTGCTTAGGGTGCGAGAGATCCCTGGTACAAATCCCGGATGAGCCCATCTTTTACAGGTATATACTTATGCATACTTAGTAAAATGTCAAGCATTTGGTGGTATATTGGGTAAACTATAGATTCCATTTTGTCTAAGTAACCTTGAGTGGCTTAAAAGTCTCATTTTGACAAACAAAAAACTGTCAAAATGAAATTACAGGTTTTTCTCTTACCTTTCTTTTGTCTAAGTAACCCTGAGTGGCTTAAAAGAATAGTCTCATTATGACTAACAAAAAGATCAACAATAAATTGCAGGTGTTTATTTTGTCTTTCTTCTGGGTCTGCATGCTTGAGTTGCACACAGTATGTGACAAGTCTTAGGTTCCAACTATCAAAAAAGTCCAAACTCTATTGGGACCTCTAAATCTTGGCACTGCACATTTTAAATATGCATACTTGGATAACAAGTAACCTTAAGTTATTATTTTCGCAATACTACATACACATTTTTTTGTTTTAAGTTGTTATTTTTAAAATGTTACATCTTCATTTAAATGAAATTGTGTGTTTGCTCCAGCTTTTTGCATTTTTTCTTAAATAATTTGAGTTTTACTTTAAAAATTGTAAAATCTGAATGAGAGTTTATTATGCAGTTGGCTTGTTGGTCTAGGGGTATGATTCTCGCTTTGGGTGCGAGAGGTCCCGTGTTCAAATCCCGGACGAGCCCATGGTTTCATGTACTTTTATAGTCCTTAATATCTGATAGTATTTAATAGCATTTTAAAATACTCACTAATGTATACAAACAGGTTTACTTACAATTTCATTAATATACATAAAAAAGACATGCACAGTGGGCTCGTTGGTCAAGGGGTATAATTCTTGCTTAGGGTGCGAGAGATCCCTGGTACAAATCCCGGATGAGCCCATCTTTTACAGGTATATACTTATGCATACTTAGTAAAATGTCAAGCATTTGGTGGTATATTGGGTAAACTATAGATTCCATTTTGTCTAAGGTACCATGAGTGGCTTAAAAGTCTCATTTTGACAAACAAAACACTGTCAAAATGAAATTACAGGTTTTTCTCTTACCTTTCTTTTGTCTAAGTAACCCTGAGTGGCTTAAAACAATAGTCTCATTATGACTAACAAAAAGATCAACAATAAATTGCAGGTGTTTATTTTGTCTTTCTTCTGGGTCTGCATGCTTGAGTTGCACACAGTATGTGACAAGTCTTAGGTTCCAACTATCAAAAAGGTCCAAACTCTATTGGGACCTCTAAATCTTGGCACTGCACATTTTAAATATGCATACTTGGATGACAAGTAACCTTAAGTTATTATTTTCGCAATACTACATACACATTTTTTGTTTTAAGTTGTTATGTTATTTTTAAAATGTTACATCTTCATTTAAATGAAATTGTGTGTTTGCTCCAGCTTTTTGCATTTTTTCTTAAATAATTTGAGTTTTACTTTAAAAATGGTAAAATCTGAATGAGAAGCCATTACGCAGTTGGCTCGTTGGTCTAGGGGTATGATTCTCGCTTTGGGTGCGAGAGGTCTCGGGTTCAAATCCCGGACGAGCCTATGTTTTCATGTACTTTTATAGTCCTTAATATCTGATAGTATTTAATAGCATTTTAAAATACTCACTAATGTATACAAACAGGTTTACTTACAATTTCATTAATATACATAAAAAAGACATGCACAGTGGGCTCGTTGGTCAAGGGGTATAATTCTTGCTTAGGGTGCGAGAGATCCCTGGTACAAATCCCGGATGAGCCCATCTTTTACAGGTATATACTTATGCATACTTAGTAAAATGTCAAGCATTTGATGGTATATTGGGTAAACTATAGATTCCATTTTGTCTAAGTAACCTTGAGTGGCTTAAAAGTCTCATTTTGACAAACTAAAAACTGTCAAAATGAAATTACAGGTTTTTCTCTTACCTTTCTTTTGTCTAAGTAACCCTGAGTGGCTTAAAAGAATAGTCTCATTATGACTAACAAAAAGATCAACAATAAATTGCAGGTGTTTATTTTGTCTTTCTTCTGGGTCTGCATGCTTGAGTTGCACACAGTATGTGACAAGTCTTAGGTTCCAACTATCAAAAAAGTCCAAACTCTATTGGGACCTCTAAATCTTGGCACTGCACATTTTAAATATGCATATTTGGATAACAAGTAACCTTAAGTTATTATTTTCGCAATACTACATACACATTTTTTTGTTTTAAGTTGTTATTTTTAAAATGTTACATCTTCATTTAAATGAAATTGTGTGTTTGCTCCAGCTTTTTGCATTTTTTCTTAAATAATTTGAGTTTTACTTTAAAAATGGTAAAATCTGAATGAGAAGCCATTACGCAGTTGGCTCGTTGGTCTAGGGGTATGATTCTCGCTTTGGGTGCGAGAAGTCTCGGGTTCAAATCCCGGACAAGCCTATGTTTTCATGTACTTTTATAGTCCTTAATATCTGATAGTATTTAATAGCATTTTAAAATACTCACTAATGTTTACAAACAGGTTTACTTACAATTTCATTAATATACATAAAAAAGACATGCACAGTGGGCTCGTTGGTCAAGGGGTATAATTCTTGCTTAGGGTGCGAGAGATCCCTGGTACAAATCCCGGATGAGCCCATCTTTTACAGGTATATACTTATGCATACTTAGTAAAATGTCAAGCATTTGGTGGTATATTGGGTAAACTATAGATTCCATTTTGTCTAAGTAACCTTGAGTGGCTTAAAAGTCTCATTTTGACAAACAAAAAACTGTCAAAATGAAATTACAGGTTTTCTCTTACCTTTCTTTTGTCTAAGTAACCCTGAGTGGCTTAAAAGAATAGTCTCATTATGACTAACAAAAAGATCAACAATAAATTGCAGGTGTTTATTTTGTCTTTCTTCTGGGTCTGCATGCTTGAGTTGCACACAGTATGTGACAAGTCTTAGGTTCCAACTATCAAAAAGGTCCAAACTCTATTGGGACCTCTAAATCTTGGCACTGCACATTTTAAATATGCATACTTGGATGACAAGTAACCTTAAGTTATTATTTTCACAATACTACGTACACATTTTTTGTTTTAAGTTGTTATGTTATTTTTAAAATGTTACATCTTCATTTAAATGAAATTGTGTGTTTGCTCCAGCTTTTTGCATTTTTTCTTAAATAATTTGAGTTTTACTTTAAAAATGGTAAAATCTGAATGAGAATCCATTGCGCAGTTGGCTCGTTGGTCTAGGGGTATGATTCTCGCTTTGGGTGCGAGAGGTCTCGGGTTCAAATCCCGGACGAGCCTATGTTTTCATGTACTTTTATAGTCCTTAATATCTGATAGTATTTAATAGCATTTTAAAATACTCACTAATGTATACAAACAGGTTTACTTACAATTTCATTAATATACATAAAAAAGACATGCACAGTGGGCTCGTTGGTCAAGGGGTATAATTCTTGCTTAGGGTGCGAGAGATCCCTGGTACAAATCCCGGATGAGCCCATCTTTTACAGGTATATACTTATGCATACTTAGTAAAATGTCAAGCATTTGGTGGTATATTGGGTAAACTATAGATTCCATTTTGTCTAAGTAACCTTGAGTGGCTTAAAAGTCTCATTTTGACAAACAAAAAACTGTCAAAATGAAATTACAGGTTTTTCTCTTACCTTTCTTTTGTCTAAGTAACCCTGAGTGGCTTAAAAGAATAGTCTCATTATGACTAACAAAAAGATCAACAATAAATTGCAGGTGTTTATTTTGTCTTTCTTCTGGGTCTGCATGCTTGAGTTGCACACAGTATGTGACAAGTCTTAGGTTCCAATTATCAAAAAAGTCCAAACTCTATTGGGACCTCTAAATCTTGGCACTGCACATTTTAAATATGCATACTTGGATAACAAGTAACCTTAAGTTATTATTTTCGCAATACTACATACACATTTTTTTGTTTTAAGTTGTTATTTTTAAAATGTTACATCTTCATTTAAATTAAATTGTGTGTTTGCTCCAGCTTTTTGCATTTTTTCTTAAATAATTTGAGTTTTACTTTAAAAATGGTAAAATCTGAATGAAAAGCCATTACGCAGTTGGCTCGTTGGTCTAGGGGTATGATTCTCGCTTTGGGTGCGAGAGATCCTGGGTTCAAATCCCAGACGAGCCCATGTTTTCATGTACTTTTATAGTCCTTAATATCTGATAGTATTTAATAGCATTTTAAAATACTCACTAATGTATACAAACAGGTTTACTTAGAATTTCATTAATATACATAAAAAAGACATGCACAGTGGGCTCGTTGGTCAAGGGGTATAATTCTTGCTTAGGGTGCGAGAGATCCCTGGTACAAATCCCGGAAGAGCCCATCTTTTACAGGTATATACTTATGCATACTTAGTAAAATGTCAAGCATTTGGTGGTATATTGGGTAAACTATAGATTCCATTTTGTCTAAGTAACCTTGAGTGGCTTAAAAGTCTCATTTTGACAAACAAAAAACTGTCAAAATGAAATTACAGGTTTTTCTCTTACCTTTCTTTTGTCTAAGTAACCCTGAGTGGCTTAAAAGAATTGTCTCATTATGACTAACAAAAAGATCAACAATAAATTGCAGGTGTTTATTTTGTCTTTCTTCTGGGTCTGCATGCTTGAGTTGCAAACAGTATGTGACAAGTCTTAGGTTCCAACTATCAAAAATGTCCAAACTCTATTGGGACCTCTAAATCTTGGCACTGCACATTTTAAATATGCATACTTGGATAGCAAGTAACCTTAAGTTATTATTTTCGCAATACTACATACACATTTTTTTGTTTTAAGTTGTTATGTTATTTTTAAAATGTTACATCTTCATTAAATGAAATTGTGTGTTTGCTCCAGCTTTTTGCATTTTTTCTTAAATAATTTGAGTTTTACTTTAAAAATGGTAAAATCTGAATGAGAAGCCATTACGCAGTTGGCTCGTTGGTCTAGGGGTATGATTCTCGCTTTGGGTGCGAGAGGTCTCGGGTTCAAATTCCAGACGAGCCTATGTTTTCATGTACTTTTATAGTCCTTAATATCTGATAGTATTTAATAGCATTTTAAAATACTCACTAATGTTTACAAACAGGTTTACTTACAATTTCATTAATATACATAAAAAAGACATGCACAGTGGGCTCGTTGGTCAAGGGGTATAATTCTTGCTTAGGGTGCGAGAGATCCCTGGTACAAATCCCGGATGAGCCCATCTTTTACAGGTATATACTTATGCATACTTAGTAAAATGTCAAGCATTTGGTGGTATATTGGGTAAACTATAGATTCCATTTTGTCTAAGTAACCTTGAGTGGCTTAAAAGTCTCATTTTGACAAACAAAAAACTGTCAAAATGAAATTACAGGTTTTTCTCTTACCTTTCTTTTGTCTAAGTAACCCTGAGTGGCTTAAAAGAATAGTCTCATTATGACTAACAAAAAGATCAACAATAAATTGCAGGTGTTTATTTTGTCTTTCTTCTGGGTCTGCATGCTTGAGTTGCACACAGTATGTGACAAGTCTTAGGTTCCAATTATCAAAAAAGTCCAAACTCTATTGGGACCTCTAAATCTTGGCACTGCACATTTTAAATATGCATACTTGGATAACAAGTAACCTTAAGTTATTATTTTCGCAATACTACATACACATTTTTTTGTTTTAAGTTGTTATTTTTAAAATGTTACATCTTCATTTAAATTAAATTGTGTGTTTGCTCCAGCTTTTTGCATTTTTTTCTTAAATAATTTGAGTTTTACTTTAAAAATGGTAAAATCTGAATGAAAAGCCATGACGCAGTTGGCTCGTTGGTCTAGGGGTATGATTCTCGCTTTGGGTGCGAGAGATCCTGGGTTCAAATCCCAGACGAGCCCATGTTTTCATGTACTTTTATAGTCCTTAATATCTGATAGTATTTAATAGCATTTTAAAATACTCACTAATGTATACAAACAGGTTTACTTACAATTTCATTAATATACATAAAAAAGACATGCACAGTGGGCTCGTTGGTCAAGGGGTATAATTCTTGCTTAGGGTGCGAGAGATCCCTGGTACAAATCCCGGATGAGCCCATCTTTTACAGGCATATACTTATGCAAACTTAGTAAAATGTCAAGCATTTGGTGGTATATTGGGTACACTATAGATTCCATTTTGTCTAAGTAACCTTGAGTGGCTATAAAGTCTCATTTTGACAAACAAAAAACTGTCAAAATGAAATTACAGGTTTTTCTCTTACCTTTCTTTTGTCTAAGTAACCCTGAGTGGCTTAAAAGAATAGTCTCATTATGACTAACAAAAAGATCAACAATAAATTGCAGGTGTTTATTTTGTCTTTCTTCTGGGTCTGCATGCTTGAGTTGCAAACAGTATGTGACAAGTCTTAGGTTCCAACTATCAAAAAAGTCCAAACTCTATTGGGACCTCTTAATCTTGGCACTGCACATTTTAAATATGCATACTTGGATAGCAAGTAACCTTAAGTTATTATTTTCACAATACTACATACACATTTTGTTGTTTTAAGTTGTTATGTTATTTTTAAAACGTTACATATTCATTAAATGAAATTGTGTGTTTGCTCCAGCTTTTTGCATTTTTTCTTAAATAATTTGAGTTTTACTTTAAAAATGGTAAAATCTGAATGAGAGTTTATTATGCAGTTGGCTCGTTGGTCTAGGGGTATGATTCTCGCTTTGGGTGCGAGAGGTCCCGGGTTCAAATCCCGGACGAGCCCATGGTTTCATATACTTTTATAGTCCTTAATATCTGATAGTATTTAACAGCATTTTAAAATACTCACTAATGTATACAAACAGGTTTACTTAGAATTTCATTAATATACATAAAAAAGACATGCACAGTGGGCTCGTTGGTCAAGGGGTATAATTCTTGCTTAGGGTGCGAGAGATCCCTGGTACAAATCCCGGATGAGCCCATCTTTTACAGGTATATACTTATGCATACTTAGTAAAATGTCAAGCATTTGGTGGTATATTAAGTAAACTATAGATTCCATTTTGTCTAAGGTACCTTGAGTGGCTTAAAAGTCTCATTTTGACAAACAAAACACTGTCAAAATGAAATTACAGGTTTTTCTCTTACCTTTCTTTTGTCTAAGTAACCCTGAGTGGCTTAAAAGAATAGTCTCACTATGACTAACAAAAAGATCAACAATAAATTGCAGGTGTTTATTTTGTCTTTCTTCTGGGTTTGCATGCTTGAGTTGCACACAGTATGTGACAAGTCTTAGGTTCCAACTATCAAAAAAGTCCAAACTCTATTGGGACCTCTAAATCTTGGCACAGCACATTTTAAATATGCATACTTGGATAACAAGTAACCTTCAGTTATTATTTTCGCAATACTACATACACATTTTTTGTTTTAAGTTGTTATGTTATTTTTAAAATGTTACATCTTCATTAAATGAAATTGTGTGTTTGCTCCAGCTTTTTGCATTTTTTCTTAAATAATTTGAGTTTTACTTTAAAAATGGTAAAATCTGAATGAGAAGCCATTATGCAGTTGGCTCGTTGGTCTATGGGTATGATTCTCGCTTTGGGTGCGAGAGGTCTTGGGTTCAAATCCTGGACGAGCCCATGGTTTCATGTACTTTTATAGTCCTTAATATCTGATAGTATTTAATAGCATTTTAAAATACTCACTAATGTATACAAACAGGTTTACTTACAATTTCATTAATATACATAAAAAAGACATGCACAGTGGGCTCGTTGGTCAAGGGGTATAATTCTCGCTTTGGGTGCGAGAGGTCCCGGGTTCAAATCCCGGATGAGCCCATCTTTTACAGGTACATACTTATGCATACTTAGTAAAATGTCAAGCATTTGGTGGTATATTGGGTAAACTATAGATTCCATTTTGTCTAAGTAACCTTGAGTGGCTTAATAGTCTCATTTTGACAAACAAAAAACTGTCAAAATGAAATTACAGGTTTTTCTCTTACCTTTCTTTTGTCTAAGTAACCCTGAGTGGCTTAAAAGAATAGTCTCATTATGACTAACAAAAAGATCAACAATAAATTGCAGGTGTTTATTTTGTCTTTCTTCTGGGTCTGCATGCTTGAGTTGCACACAGTATGTGACAAGTCTTAGGTTCCAACTATCAAAAAGGTCCAAACTCTATTGGGACCTCTAAATCTTGGCACTGCACATTTTAAATATGCATACTTGGATGACAAGTAACCTTAAGTTATTATTTTCGCAATACTACATACACATTTTTTGTTTTAAGTTGTTATGTTATTTTTAAAATGTTACATCTTCATTTAAATGAAATTGTGTGTTTGCTCCAGCTTTTTGCATTTTTTTTTAAATAATTTGAGTTTTACTTTAAAAATGGTAAAATCTGAATGAGAAGCCATTATGCAGATGGCTCGTTGGTCTAGGGGTATGATTCTCGCTTTGGGTGCGAGAGGTCTCGGGTTCAAATCCCGGACGAGCCTATGTTTTCATGTACTTTTATAGTCCTTAATATCTGATAGTATTTAATAGCATTTTAAAATACTCACTAATGTATACAAACAGGTTTACTTACAATTTCATTAATATACATAAAAAAGACATGCACAGTGGGCTCGTTGGTCAAGGGGTATAATTCTTGCTTAGGGTGCGAGAGATCCCTGGTACAAATCCCGGATGAGCCCATCTTTTACAGGTATATACTTATGCATACTTTGTAAAATGTCAAGCATTTGGTGGTATATTGGGTAAACTATAGATTCCATTTTGTCTAAGTAACCTTGAGTGGCTTAAAAGTCTCATTTTGACAAACAAAAAACTGTCAAAATGAAATTACAGGTTTTCTCTTACCTTTCTTTTGTCTAAGTAACCCTGAGTGGCTTAAAAGAATAGTCTCATTATGACTAACAAAAAGATCAACAATAAATTGCAGGTGTTTATTTTGTCTTTCTTCTGGGTCTGCATGCTTGAGTTGCACACAGTATGTGACAAGTCTTAGGTTCCAACTATCAAAAAGGTCCAAACTCTATTGGGACCTCTAAATCTTGGCACTGCACATTTTAAATATGCATACTTGGATGACAAGTAACCTTAAGTTATTATTTTCGCAATACTACATACACATTTTTTGTTTTAAGTTGTTATGTTATTTTTAAAATGTTACATCTTCATTTAAATGAAATTGTGTGTTTGCTCCAGCTTTTTGCATTTTTTCTTAAATAATTTGAGTTTTACTTTAAAAATGGTAAAATCTGAATGAGAAGCCATTACGCAGTTGGCTAGTTGGTCTAGGGGTATGATTCTCGCTTTGGGTGCGAGAGGTACCGGGTTCAAATCCCAGACGAGCCCATGTTTTCATGTACTTTTATAGTCCTTAATATCTGATAGTATTTAATAGCATTTTAAAATACTCACTAATGTATACAAACAGGTTTACTTACAATTTCATTAATATACATAAAAAAGACATGCACAGTGGGCTCGTTGGTCAAGGGGTATAATTCTTGCTTAGGGTGCGAGAGATCCCTGGTACAAATCCCGGATGAGCCCATCTTTTACAGGCATATACTTATGCAAACTTAGTAAAATGTCAAGCATTTGGTGGTATATTGGGTAAACTATAGATTCCATTTTGTCTAAGTAACCTTGAGTGGCTATAAAGTCTTATTTTGACAAACAAAAAACTGTCAAAATGAAATTACAGGTTTTTCTCTTACCTTTCTTTTGTCTAAGTAACCCTGAGTGGCTTAAAAGAATAGTCTCATTATGACTAACAAAAAGATCAACAATAGATTGCAGGTGTTTATTTTGTCTTTCTTCTGGGTCTGCATGCTTGAGTTGCAAACAGTATGTGACAAGTCTTAGGTTCCAACTATCAAAAAAGTCCAAACTCTATTGGGACCTCTAAATCTTGGCACTGCACATTTTAAATATGCATACTTGGATAGCAAGTAACCTTAAGTTATTATTTTCGCAATACTACATACACATTTTGTTGTTTTAAGTTGTTATGTTATTTTTAAAAGGTTACATCTTCATTAAATGAAATTGTGTTTGCTCCAGCTTTTTGCATTTTTTCTTAAATAATTTGAGTTTTACTTTAAAAATGGTAAAATCTGAATGAGAGTTTATTATGCAGTTGGCTCGTTGGTCTAGGGGTATGATTCTCGCTTTGGGTGCGAGAGGTCCCGGGTTCAAATCCCGGACGAGCCCATGGTTTCATATACTTTTATAGTCCTTAATATCTGATAGTATTTAATAGCATTTTAAAATACTCACTAATGTATACAAACAGGTTTACTTACAATTTCATTAATATACATAAAAAAGACATGCACAGTGGGATCGTTGGTCAAGGGGTATAATTCTTGCTTAGGGTGCGAGAGATCCCTGGTACAAATCCCGGATGAGCCCATCTTTTACAGGTATAAACTTATGCATACTTAGTAAAATGTCAAGCATTTGGTGGTATATTGGGTAAACTATAGATTCCATTTTGTCTAAGTAACCTTGAGTGGCTTAAAAGTCTCATTTTGACAAACAAAAAACTGTCAAAATGAAATTACAGGTTTTTCTCTTACCTTTCTTTTGTCTAAGTAACCCTGAGTGGCTTAAAATAATAGTCTCATTATGACTAACAAAGAGATCAACAATAAATTGCAGGTGTTTATTTTGTCTTTCTTCTGGGTCTGCATGCTTGAGTTGCACACAGTATGTGACAAGTCTTAGGTTCCAACTATCAAAAAAGTCCAAACTCTATTGGGACCTCTAAATCTTGGCACTGCACATTTTAAATATGCATACTTGGATAACAAGTAACCTTAAGTTATTATTTTCGCAATACTACATACACATTTTTTTGTTTTAAGTTGTTATTTTTAAAATGTTACATCTTCATTAAATGAAATTGTGTGTTTGCTCCTGCTTTTTGCATTTTTTCTTAAATAATTTGAGTTTTACTTTAAAAATGGTAAAATCTGAATGAAAAGCCATTACGCAGTTGGCTTGTTGGTCTAGGGGTATGATTCTCGCTTTGGGTGTGGGAGGTCCCGGGTTCAAATCCCAGACGAGCCCATGTTTTCATGTACTTTTATAGTCCTTAATATCTGATAGTATTTAATAGCATTTTAAAATACTCACTAATGTATACAAACAGGTTTACTTACAATTTCATTACTATACATAAAAAAGACATGCACAGTGGGCTCGTTGGTCAAGGGGTATAATTCTTGCTTAGGGTGCGAGAGATCCCTGGTACAAATCCCGGATGAGCCCATCTTTTACAGGTATATACTTATGCATACTTAGTAAAATGTCAAGCATTTGGTGGTATATTGGGTAAACTATAGATTCCATTTTGTCTAAGGTACCTTGAGTGGCTTAAAAGTCTCATTTTGACAAACAAAAAACTGTCAAAATGAAATTACAGGTTTTTCTCTTACCTTTCTTTTGTCTAAGTAACCCTGAGTGGCTTAAAAGAATAGTCTCATTATGACTAACAAAAAGATCAACAATAAATTGCAGGTGTTTATTTTGTCTTTCTTCTGGGTCTGCATACTTGAGTTGCACACAGTATGTGACAAGTCTTTGGTCCAACTATCAAAAAAGTCCAAACTCTATTGGGACCTCCAAATCTTGGCACTGCACATTTTAAATATGCATACTTAGATAACAAGTAACCTTAAGTTATTATTTTCGCAATACTACATACACATTTTTTTGTTTTAAGTTGTTATGTTATTTTTAAAATGTTACATCTTCATTTAAATGAAATTGTGTGTTTGCTCCAGCTTTTTGCATTTTTTCTTAAATAATTTGAGTTTTACTTTAAAAATGGTAAAATCTGAATGAGAAGCCATTACGCAGTTGGCTCGTTGGTCTAGGTGTATGATTCTCGCTTTGGGTGCGAGAGGTCTCGGGTTCAAATCCCGGACGAGCCTATGTTTTCATGTACTTTTATAGTCCTTAATATCTGATAGTATTTAATAGCATTTTAAAATACTCACTAATGTATACAAACAGGTTTACTTACAATTTCATTAATATACATAAAAAAGACATGCACAGTGGGCTCGTTGGTCAAGGGGTATAATTCTTGCTTAGGGTGCGAGAGATCCCTGGTACAAATCCCGGATGAGCCCATCTTTTACAGGTATATACTTATGCATACTTAGTAAAATGTCAAGCATTTGGTGGTATATTGGGTAAACTATAGATTCCATTTTGTCTAAGTAACCTTGAGTAGCTTAAAAGTCTCATTTTGACAAACAAAAAACTGTCAAAATGAAATTACAGGTTTTTCTCTTACCTTTCTTTTGTCTAAGTAACCCTGAGTGGCTTAAAAGAATAGTCTCATTATGACTAACAAAAAGATCAACAATAAATTGCAGGTGTTTATTTTGTCTTTCTTCTGGGTCTGCATGCTTGAGTTGCACACAGTATGTGACAAGTCTTAGGTTCCAACTATCAAAAAAGTCCAAACTCTATTGGGACCTCTAAATCTTGGCACTGCACATTTTAAATATGCATACTTGGATAACAAGTAACCTTAAGTTATTATTTTCGCAATACTACATACACATTTTTTTGTTTTAAGTTGTTATTTTTAAAATGTTACATCTTCATTTAAATGAAATTGTGTGCTTGCTCCAGCTTTTTGCATTTTTTCTTAAATAATTTGAGTTTTACTTTAAAAATGGTAAAATCTGAATGAGAAGCCATTACGCAGTTGGCTCGTTGGTCTAGGGGTATGATTCTCGCTTTGGGTGCGAGAGGTCTCGGGTTCAAATCCCAGACGAGCCTATGTTTTCATGTACTTTTATAGTCCTTAATATCTGATAGTATTTAATAGCATTTTAAAATACTCACTAATGTATACAAACAGGTTTACTTACAATTTCATTAATATACATAAAAAAGACATGCACAGTGGGCTCGTTGGTCAAGGGGTATAATTCTTGCTTAGGGTGCGAGAGATCCCTGGTACAAATCCCGGATGAGCCCATCTTTTACAGGTATATACTTATGCATACTTAGTAAAATGTCAAGCATTTGGTGGTATATTGGGTAAACTATAGATTCCATTTTGTCTAAGTAACCTTGAGTGGCTTAAAAGTCTCATTTTGACAAACTAAAAACTGTCAAAATGAAATTACAGGTTTTTCTCTTACCTTTCTTTTGTCTAAGTAACCCTGAGTGGCTTAAAAGAATAGTCTCATTATGACTAACAAAAAGATCAACAATAAATTGCAGGTGTTTATTTTGTCTTTCTTCTGGGTCTGCATGCTTGAGTTGCACACAGTATGTGACAAGTCTTAGGTTCCAACTATCAAAAAAGTCCAAACTCTATTGGGACCTCTAAATCTTGGCACTGCACATTTTAAATATGCATATTTGGATAACAAGTAACCTTAAGTTATTATTTTCGCAATACTACATACACATTTTTTTGTTTTAAGTTGTTATTTTTAAAATGTTACATCTTCATTTAAATGAAATTGTGTGTTTGCTCCAGCTTTTTGCATTTTTTCTTAAATAATTTGAGTTTTACTTTAAAAATGGTAAAATCTGAATGAGAAGCCATTACGCAGTTGGCTCGTTGGTCTAGGGGTATGATTCTCGCTTTGGGTGCGAGAAGTCTCGGGTTCAAATCCCGGACAAGCCTATGTTTTCATGTACTTTTATAGTCCTTAATATCTGATAGTATTTAATAGCATTTTAAAATACTCACTAATGTTTACAAACAGGTTTACTTACAATTTCATTAATATACATAAAAAAGACATGCACAGTGGGCTCGTTGGTCAAGGGGTATAATTCTTGCTTAGGGTGCGAGAGATCCCTGGTACAAATCCCGGATGAGCCCATCTTTTACAGGTATATACTTATGCATACTTAGTAAAATGTCAAGCATTTGGTGGTATATTGGGTAAACTATAGATTCCATTTTGTCTAAGTAACCTTGAGTGGCTTAAAAGTCTCATTTTGACAAACAAAAAACTGTCAAAATGAAATTACAGGTTTTCTCTTACCTTTCTTTTGTCTAAGTAACCCTGAGTGGCTTAAAAGAATAGTCTCATTATGACTAACAAAAAGATCAACAATAAATTGCAGGTGTTTATTTTGTCTTTCTTCTGGGTCTGCATGCTTGAGTTGCACACAGTATGTGACAAGTCTTAGGTTCCAACTATCAAAAAGGTCCAAACTCTATTGGGACCTCTAAATCTTGGCACTGCACATTTTAAATATGCATACTTGGATGACAAGTAACCTTAAGTTATTATTTTCACAATACTACGTACACATTTTTTGTTTTAAGTTGTTATGTTATTTTTAAAATGTTACATCTTCATTTAAATGAAATTGTGTGTTTGCTCCAGCTTTTTGCATTTTTTCTTAAATAATTTGAGTTTTACTTTAAAAATGGTAAAATCTGAATGAGAATCCATTGCGCAGTTGGCTCGTTGGTCTAGGGGTATGATTCTCGCTTTGGGTGCGAGAGGTCTCGGGTTCAAATCCCGGACGAGCCTATGTTTTCATGTACTTTTATAGTCCTTAATATCTGATAGTATTTAATAGCATTTTAAAATACTCACTAATGTATACAAACAGGTTTACTTACAATTTCATTAATATACATAAAAAAGACATGCACAGTGGGCTCGTTGGTCAAGGGGTATAATTCTTGCTTAGGGTGCGAGAGATCCCTGGTACAAATCCCGGATGAGCCCATCTTTTACAGGTATATACTTATGCATACTTAGTAAAATGTCAAGCATTTGGTGGTATATTGGGTAAACTATAGATTCCATTTTGTCTAAGTAACCTTGAGTGGCTTAAAAGTCTCATTTTGACAAACAAAAAACTGTCAAAATGAAATTACAGGTTTTTTTCTTACCTTTCTTTTGTCTAAGTAACCCTGAGTGGCTTAAAAGAATAGTCTCATTATGACTAACAAAAAGATCAACAATAAATTGCAGGTGTTTATTTTGTCTTTCTTCTGGGTCTGCATGCTTGAGTTGCACACAGTATGTGACAAGTCTTAGGTTCCAACTATCAAAAAAGTCCAAACTCTATTGGGACCTCTAAATCTTGGCACTGCACATTTTAAATATGCATATTTGGATAACAAGTAACCTTAAGTTATTATTTTCGCAATACTACATACACATTTTTTTGTTTTAAGTTGTTATTTTTAAAATGTTACATTTTCATTTAAATGAAATTGTGTGTTTGCTCCAGCTTTTTGCATATTTTCTTAAATAATTTGAGTTTTACTTTAAAAATGGTAAAATCTGAATGAGAAGCCATTACGCAGTTGGCTCGTTGGTCTAGGGGTATGATTCTCGCTTTGGGTGCGAGAGGTCCTGGGTTCAAATCCCAGACGAGCCCATGTTTTCATGTACTTTTATAGTCCTTAATATCTGATAGTATTTAATAGCATTTTAAAATACTCACTAATGTATACAAACAGGTTTACTTAGAATTTCATTAATATACATAAAAAAGACATGCACAGTGGGCTCGTTGGTCAAGGGGTATAATTCTTGCTTAGGGTGCGAGAGATCCCTGGTACAAAATCCGGATGAGCCCATCTTTTACAGGTATATACTTATGCATACTTAGTAAAATGTCAAGCATTTGGTGGTATATTGGGTAAACTATAGATTCCATTTTGTCTAAGTAACCTTGAGTGGCTTAAAAGTCTCATTTTGACAAACAAAAAACTGTCAAAATGAAATTACAGGTTTTTCTCTTACCTTTCTTTTGTCTAAGTAACCCTGAGTGGCTTAAAAGAATAGTCTCATTATGACTAACAAAAAGATCAACAATAAATTGCAGGTGTTTATTTTGTCTTTCTTCTGGGTCTGCATGCTTGAGTTGCACACAGTATGTGACAAGTCTTAGGTTCCAATTATCAAAAAAGTCCAAACTCTATTGGGACCTCTAAATCTTGGCACTGCACATTTTAAATATGCATACTTGGATAACAAGTAACCTTAAGTTATTATTTTCGCAATACTACATACACATTTTTTTGTTTTAAGTTGTTATTTTTAAAATGTTACATCTTCATTTAAATTAAATTGTGTGTTTGCTCCAGCTTTTTGCATTTTTTCTTAAATAATTTGAGTTTTACTTTAAAAATGGTAAAATCTGAATGAAAAGCCATTACGCAGTTGGCTCGTTGGTCTAGGGGTATGATTCTCGCTTTGGGTGCGAGAGATCCTGGGTTCAAATCCCAGACGAGCCCATGTTTTCATGTACTTTTATAGTCCTTAATATCTGATAGTATTTAATAGCATTTTAAAATACTCACTAATGTATACAAACAGGTTTACTTACAATTTCATTAACATACATAAAAAAGACATGCACAGTGGGCTCGTTGGTCAAGGGGTATAATTCTTGCTTAGGGTGCGAGAGATCCCTGGTACAAATCCCGGATGAGCCCATCTTTTACAGGCATATACTTATGCATACTTAGTAAGATGTCAAGCATTTGGTGGTATATTGGGTAAACTATAGATTCCATTTTGTCTAAGGTACCTTGAGTGGCTTAAAAGTCTCATTTTGACAAACAAAAAACTGTCAAAATGAAATTACAGGTTTTTCTCTTACCTTTCTTTTGTCTAAGTAACCCTGAGTGGCTTAAAAGAATAGTCTCATTATGACTAACAAAAAGATCAACAATAAATTGCAGGTGTTTATTTTGTCTTTCTTCTGGGTCTGCATACTTGAGTTGCACACAGTATGTGACAAGTCTTTGGTCCAACTATCAAAAAAGTCCAAACTCTATTGGGACCTCCAAATCTTGGCACTGCACATTTTAAATATGCATACTTGGATAACAAGTAACCTTAAGTTATTATTTTCGCAATACTACATACACATTTTTTTGTTTTAAGTTGTTATGTTATTTTTAAAATGTTACATCTTCATTTAAATGAAATTGTGTGTTTGCTCCAGCTTTTTGCATTTTTTCTTAAATAATTTGAGTTTTACTTTAAAAATGGTAAAATCTGAATGAGAAGCCATTACGCAGTTGGCTCGTTGGTCTAGGGGTATGAATTTCGCTTTGGGTGCGAGAGGTCTCGGGTTCAAATCCCGGACGAGCCTATGTTTTCATGTACTTTTATAGTCCTTAATATCTGATAGTATTTAATAGCATTTTAAAATACTCACTAATGTATACAAACAGGTTTACTTACAATTTCATTAATATACATAAAAAAGACATGCACAGTGGGCTCGTTGGTCAAGGGGTATAATTCTTGCTTAGGGTGCGAGAGATCCCTGGTACAAATCCCGGATGAGCCCATCTTTTACAGGTATATACTTATGCATACTTAGTAAAATGTCAAGCATTTGGTGGTATATTGGGTAAACTATAGATTCCATTTTGTCTAAGTAACCTTGAGTGGCTTAAAAGTCTCATTTTGACAAACAAAAAACTGTCAAAATGAAATTACAGGTTTTTCTCTTACCTTTCTTTTGTCTAAGTAACCCTGAGTGGCTTAAAAGAATAGTCTCATTATGACTAACAAAAAGATCAACAATAAATTGCAGGTGTTTATTTTGTCTTTCTTCTGGGTCTGCATGCTTGAGTTGCACACAGTATGTGACAAGTCTTAGGTTCCAACTATCAAAAAAGTCCAAACTCTATTGGGACCTCTAAATCTTGGCACTGCACATTTTAAATATGCATACTTGGATAACAAGTAACCTTAAGTTATTATTTTCGCAATACTACATACACATTTTTTTGTTTTAAGTTGTTATTTTTAAAATGTTACATCTTCATTTAAATGAAATTGTGTGTTTGCTCCAGCTTTTTGCATTTTTTCTTAAATAATTTGAGTTTTACTTTAAAAATGGTAAAATCTGAATGAAAAGCCATTATGCAGTTGGCTCGTTGGTCTAGGGGTATGATTCTCGCTTTGGGTGCGAGAGGTCCCGGGTTCAAATCCCAGACGAGCCCATGTTTTCATGTACTTTTATAGTCCTTAATATCTGATAGTATTTAATAGCATTTTAAAATACTCACTAATGTATACAAACAGGTTTACTTACAATTTCATTAATATACATAAAAAAGACATGCACAGTGGGCTCGTTGGTCAAGGGGTATAATTCTTGCTTAGGGTGCGAGAGATCCCTGGTTCAAATCCCGGATGAGCCCATCTTTTACAGGCATATACTTATGCAAACTTAGTAAAATGTCAAGCATTTGGTGGTATATTGGGTAAACTATAGATTCCATTTTGTCTAAGTAACCTTGAGTGGCTATAAAGTCTTATTTTGACAAACAAAAAACTGTCAAAATGAAATTACAGGTTTTTCTCTTACCTTTCTTTTGTCTAAGTAACCCTGAGTGGCTTAAAAGAATAGTCTCATTATGACTAACAAAAAGATCAACAATAGATTGCAGGTGTTTATTTTGTCTTTCTTCTGGGTCTGCATGCTTGAGTTGCAAACAGTATGTGACAAGTCTTAGGTTCCAACTATCAAAAAAGTCCAAACTCTATTGGGACCTCTAAATCTTGGCACTGCACATTTTAAATATGCATACTTGGATAGCAAGTAACCTTAAGTTATTATTTTCGCAATACTACATACACATTTTGTTGTTTTAAGTTGTTATGTTATTTTTAAAAGGTTACATCTTCATTAAATGAAATTGTGTGTTTGCTCCAGCTTTTTGCATTTTTTCTTAAATAATTTGAGTTTTACTTTAAAAATGGTAAAATCTGAATGAGAGTTTATTATGCAGTTGGCTCGTTGGTCTAGGGGTATGATTCTCGCTTTGGGTGCGAGAGGTCCCGGGTTCAAATCCCGGACGAGCCCATGGTTTCATATACTTTTATAGTCCTTAATATCTGATAGTATTTAATAGCATTTTAAAATACTCACTAATGTATACAAACAGGTTTACTTACAATTTCATTAATATACATAAAAAAGACATGCACAGTGGGATCGTTGGTCAAGGGGTATAATTCTTGCTTAGGGTGCGAGAGATCCCTGGTACAAATCCCGGATGAGCCCATCTTTTACAGGTATAAACTTATGCATACTTAGTAAAATGTCAAGCATTTGGTGGTATATTGGGTAAACTATAGATTCCATTTTGTCTAAGTAACCTTGAGTGGCTTAAAAGTCTCATTTTGACAAACAAAAAACTGTCAAAATGAAATTACAGGTTTTTCTCTTACCTTTCTTTTGTCTAAGTAACCCTGAGTGGCTTAAAAGAATAGTCTCATTATGACTAACAAAGAGATCAACAATAAATTGCAGGTGTTTATTTTGTCTTTCTTCTGGGTCTGCATGCTTGAGTTGCACACAGTATGTGACAAGTCTTAGGTTCCAACTATCAAAAAAGTCCAAACTCTATTGGGACCTCTAAATCTTGGCACTGCACATTTTAAATATGCATACTTGGATAACAAGTAACCTTAAGTTATTATTTTCGCAATACTACATACACATTTTTTTGTTTTAAGTTGTTATTTTTAAAATGTTACATCTTCATTAAATGAAATTGTGTGTTTGCTCCAGCTTTTTGCATTTTTTCTTAAATAATTTGAGTTTTACTTTAAAAATGGTAAAATCTGAATGAGAGTTTATTATGCAGTTGGCTCGTTGGTCTAGGGGTATGATTCTCGCTTTGGGTGCGAGAGGTCTCGGGTTCAAATCCCGGACGAGCCTATGGTTTCATATACTTTTATAGTCCTTAATATCTGATAGTATTTAATAGCATTTTAAAATACTCACTAATGTATACAAACAGGTTTACTTACAATTTCATTAATATACATAAAAAAGACATGCACAGTGGGATCGTTGGTCAAGGGGTATAATTCTTGCTTAGGGTGCGAGAGATCCCTGGTACAAATCCCGGATGAGCCCATCTTTTACAGGTATAAACTTATGCATACTTAGTAAAATGTCAAGCATTTGGTGGTATATTGGGTAAACTATAGATTCCATTTTGTCTAAGTAACCTTGAGTGGCTTAAAAGTCTCATTTTGACAAACAAAAAACTGTCAAAATGAAATTACAGGTTTTTCTCTTACCTTTCTTTTGTCTAAGTAACCCTGAGTGGCTTAAAAGAATAGTCTCATTATGACTAACAAAGAGATCAACAATAAATTGCAGGTGTTTATTTTGTCTTTCTTCTGGGTCTGCATGCTTGAGTTGCAAACAGTATGTGACAAGTCTTAGGTTCCAACTATCAAAAAAGTCCAAACTCTATTGGGACCTCTAAATCTTGGCACTGCACATTTTAAATATGCATACTTGGATAGCAAGTAACCTTAAGTTATTATTTTCGCAATACTACATACACATTTTGTTGTTTTAAGTTGTTATGTTATTTTTAAAAGGTTACATCTTCATTAAATGAAATTGTGTGTTTGCTCCAGCTTTTTGCATTTTTTCTTAAATAATTTGAGTTTTACTTTAAAAATGGTAAAATCTGAATGAGAGTTTATTATGCAGTTGGCTCGTTGGTCTAGGGGTATGATTCTCGCTTTGGGTGCGAGAGGTCCCGGGTTCAAATCCCGGACGAGCCCATGGTTTCATATACTTTTATAGTCCTTAATATCTGATAGTATTTAATAGCATTTTAAAATACTCACTAATGTATACAAACAGGTTTACTTACAATTTCATTAATATACATAAAAAAGACATGCACAGTGGGATCGTTGGTCAAGGGGTATAATTCTTGCTTAGGGTGCGAGAGATCCCTGGTACAAATCCCGGATGAGCCCATCTTTTACAGGTATAAACTTATGCATACTTAGTAAAATGTCAAGCATTTGGTGGTATATTGGGTAAACTATAGATTCCATTTTGTCTAAGTAACCTTGAGTGGCTTAAAAGTCTCATTTTGACAAACAAAAAACTGTCAAAATGAAATTACAGGTTTTTCTCTTACCTTTCTTTTGTCTAAGTAACCCTGAGTGGCTTAAAAGAATAGTCTCATTATGACTAACAAAGAGATCAACAATAAATTGCAGGTGTTTATTTTGTCTTTCTTCTGGGTCTGCATGCTTGAGTTGCACACAGTATGTGACAAGTCTTAGGTTCCAACTATCAAAAAAGTCCAAACTCTATTGGGACCTCTAAATCTTGGCACTGCACATTTTAAATATGCATACTTGGATAACAAGTAACCTTAAGTTATTATTTTCGCAATACTACATACACATTTTTTTGTTTTAAGTTGTTATTTTTAAAATGTTACATCTTCATTAAATGAAATTGTGTGTTTGCTCCAGCTTTTTGCATTTTTTCTTAAATAATTTGAGTTTTACTTTAAAAATGGTAAAATCTGAATGAAAAGCCATTACGCAGTTGGCTTGTTGGTCTAGGGGTATGATTCTCGCTTTGGGTGTGGGAGGTCCCGGGTTCAAATCCCAGACGAGCCCATGTTTTCATGTACTTTTATAGTCCTTAATATCTGATAGTATTTAATAGCATTTTAAAATACTCACTAATGTATACAAACAGGTTTACTTACAATTTCATTAATATACATAAAAAAGACATGCACAGTGGGCTCCTTGGTCAAGGGGTATAATTCTTGCTTAGGGTGCGAGAGATCCCTGGTACAAATCCCGGATGAGCCCATCTTTTACAGGTATATACTTATGCATACTTAGTAAAATGTCAAGCATTTGGTGGTATATTGGGTAAACTATAGATTCCATTTTGTCTAAGTAACCTTGAGTGGCTTAAAAGTCTCATTTTGACAAACAAAAAACTGTCAAAATGAAATTACAGGTTTTTCTCTTACCTTTCTTTTGTCTAAGTAACCCTGAGTGGCTTAAAAGAATAGTCTCATTATGACTAACAAAAAGATCAACAATAAATTGCAGGTGTTTATTTTGTCTTTCTTCTGGGTCTGCATGCTTGAGTTGCACACAGTATGTGACAAGTCTTTGGTCCAACTATCAAAAAAGTCCAAACTCTATTGGGACCTCCAAATCTTGGCACTGCACATTTTAAATATGCATACTTGGATAACAAGTAACCTTAAGTTATTATTTTCGCAATACTACATACACATTTTTTTGTTTTAAGTTGTTATTTTTAAAATGTTACATCTTCATTTAAATGAAATTGTGTGTTTGCTCCAGCTTTTTGCATTTTTTCTTAAATAATTTGAGTTTTACTTTAAAAATGGTAAAATCTGAATGAGAAGCCATTACGCAGTTGGCTCGTTGGTCTAGGGGTATGATTCTCGCTTTGGGTGCGAGAGGTCTCGGGTTCAAATCCCGGACGAGCCTATGTTTTCATGTACTTTTATAGTCCTTAATATCTGATAGTATTTAATAGCATTTTAAAATACTCACTAATGTATACAAACAGGTTTACTTACAATTTCATTAATATACATAAAAAAGACATGCACAGTGGGCTCCTTGGTCAAGGGGTATAATTCTTGCTTAGGGTGCGAGAGATCCCTGGTACAAATCCCGGATGAGCCCATCTTTTACAGGTATATACTTATGCATACTTAGTAAAATGTCAAGCATTTGGTGGTATATTGGGTAAACTATAGATTCCATTTTGTCTAAGTAACCTTGAGTGGCTTAAAAGTCTCATTTTGACAAACAAAAAACTGTCAAAATGAAATTACAGGTTTTTCTCTTACCTTTCTTTTGTCTAAGTAACCCTGAGTGGCTTAAAAGAATAGTCTCATTATGACTAACAAAAAGATCAACAATAAATTGCAGGTGTTTATTTTGTCTTTCTTCTGGGTCTGCATGCTTGAGTTGCACACAGTATGTGACAAGTCTTAGGTTCCAACTATCAAAAAAGTCCAAACTCTATTGGGACCTCTAAATCTTGGCACTGCACATTTTAAATATGCATACTTGGATAACAAGTAACCTTAAGTTATTATTTTCGCAATACTACATACACATTTTTTTGTTTTAAGTTGTTATTTTTAAAATGTTACATCTTCATTTAAATGAAATTGTGTGTTTGCTCCAGCTTTTTGCATTTTTTCTTAAATAATTTGAGTTTTACTTTAAAAATGGTAAAATCTGAATGAGAGTTTATTATGCAGTTGGCTCGTTGGTCTAGGGGTATGATTCTCGCTTTGGGTGCGAGAGGTCCCGGGTTCAAATCCCGGACGAGCCCATGGTTTCATATACTTTTATAGTCCTTAATATCTGATAGTATTTAATAGCATTTTAAAATACTCACTAATGTATACAAACAGGTTTACTTACAATTTCATTAATATACATAAAAAAGACATGCACAGTGGGATCGTTGGTCAAGGGGTATAATTCTTGCTTAGGGTGCGAGAGATCCCTGGTACAAATCCCGGATGAGCCCATCTTTTACAGGTATAAACTTATGCATACTTAGTAAAATGTCAAGCATTTGGTGGTATATTGGGTAAACTATAGATTCCATTTTGTCTAAGTAACCTTGAGTGGCTTAAAAGTCTCATTTTGACAAACAAAAAACTGTCAAAATGAAATTACAGGTTTTCTCTTACCTTTCTTTTGTCTAAGTAACCCTGAGTGGCTTAAAAGAATAGTCTCATTATGACTAACAAAAAGATCAACAATAAATTGCAGGTGTTTATTTTGTCTTTCTTCTGGGTCTGCATGCTTGAGTTGCACACAGTATGTGACAAGTCTTAGGTTCCAACTATCAAAAAGGTCCAAACTCTATTGGGACCTCTAAATCTTGGCACTGCACATTTTAAATATGCATACTTGGATGACAAGTAACCTTAAGTTATTATTTTCACAATACTACGTACACATTTTTTGTTTTAAGTTGTTATGTTATTTTTAAAATGTTACATCTTCATTAAATGAAATTGTGTGTTTGCTCCAGCTTTTTGCATTTTTTCTTAAATAATTTGAGTTTTACTTTAAAAATGGTAAAATCTGAATGAAAAGCCATTATGCAGTTGGCTCGTTGGACTAGGGGTATGATTCTCGCTTTGGGTGTGGGAGGTCCCGGGTTCAAATCCCGGACGAGCCCATGTTTTCATGTACTTTTATAGTCCTTAATATCTGACAGTATTTAATAGCATTTTAAAATACTCACTAATGTATACAAACAGGTTTACTTGCAATTTCATTACTATACATAAAAAAGACATGCACAGTGGGCTCGTTGGTCAAGGGGTATAATTCTTGCTTAGGGTGCGAGAGATCCCTGGTACAAATCCCGGATGAGCCCATCTTTTACAGGCATATACTTATGCAAACTTAATAAAATGTCAAGCATTTGGTGGTATATTGGGTACACTATAGATTCCATTTTGTCTAAGTAACCTTGAGTGGCTATAAAGTCTCATTTTGACAAACAAAAAACTGTCAAAATGAAATTACAGGTTTTTCTCTTACCTTTCTTTTGTCTAAGTAACCCTGAGTGGCTTAAAAGAATAGTCTCATTATGACTAACAAAAAGATCAACAATAAATTGCAGGTGTTTATTTTGTCTTTCTTCTGGGTCTGCATGCTTGAGTTGCACACAGTATGTGACAAGTCTTAGGTTCCAACTATCAAAAAAGTCCAAACTCTATTGGGACCTCTAAATCTTGGCACTGCACATTTTAAATATGCATACTTGGATAGCAAGTAACCTTAAGTTATTATTTTCGCAATACTACATACACATTTTTTTGTTTTAAGTTGTTATGTTATTTTTAAAACGTTACATCTTCATTAAATGAAATTGTGTGTTTGCTCCAGCTTTTTGCATTTTTTCTTAAATAATTTGAGTTTTACTTTAAAAATGGTAAAATCTGAATGAGAGTTTATTATGCAGTTGGCTCGTTGGTCTAGGGGTATGATTCTCGCTTTGGGTGCGAGAGGTCCCGGGTTCAAATCCCGGACGAGCCCATGGTTTCATATACTTTTATAGTCCTTAATATCTGATAGTATTTAATAGCATTTTAAAATACTCACTAATGTATACAAACAGGTTTACTTACAATTTCATTAATATACATAAAAAAGACATGCACAGTGGGATCGTTGGTCAAGGGGTATAATTCTTGCTTAGGGTGCGAGAGATCCCTGGTACAAATCCCGGATGAGCCCATCTTTTACAGGTATAAACTTATGCATACTTAGTAAAATGTCAAGCATTTGGTGGTATATTGGGTAAACTATAGATTCCATTTTGTCTAAGTAACCTTGAGTGGCTTAAAAGTCTCATTTTGACAAACAAAAAACTGTCAAAATGAAATTACAGGTTTTTCTCTTACCTTTCTTTTGTCTAAGTAACCCTGAGTGGCTTAAAAGAATAGTCTCATTATGACTAACAAAAAGATCAACAATAAATTGCAGGTGTTTATTTTGTCTTTCTTCTGGGTCTGCATGCTTGAGTTGCACACAGTATGTGACAAGTCTTAGGTTCTAATTATCAAAAAAGTCCAAACTTTATTGGGACCTCTAAATCTTGGCACTGCACATTTTAAATATGCATACTTGGATAACAAGTAACCTTAAGTTATTATTTTCGCAATACTACATACACATTTTTTTGTTTTAAGTTGTTATTTTTAAAATGTTACATCTTCATTAAATGAAATTGTGTGTTTGCTCCAGCTTTTTGCATTTTTTCTTAAATAATTTGAGTTTTACTTTAAAAATGGTAAAATCTGAATGAAAAGCCATTACGCAGTTGGCTCGTTGGTCTAGGGGTATGATTCTCGCTTTGGGTATGGGAGGTCCCGGGTTCAAATCCCAGACGAGCCCATGTTTTCATGTACTTTTATAGTCCTTAATATCTGATAGTATTTAATAGCATTTTAAAATACTCACTAATGTATACAAACAGGTTTACTTACAATTTCATTACTATACATAAAAAAGACATGCACAGTGGGCTCGTTGGTCAAGGGGTATAATTCTTGCTTAGGGTGCGAGAGATCCCTGGTACAAATCCCGGATGAGCCCATCTTTTACAGGCATATACTTATGCAAACTTAGTAAAATGTCAAGCATTTGGTGGTATATTGGGTACACTATAGATTCCATTTTGTCTAAGTAACCTTGAGTGGCTATAAAGTCTCATTTTGACAAACAAAAAACTGTCAAAATGAAATTACAGGTTTTTCTCTTACCTTTCTTTTGTCTAAGTAACCCTGAGTGGCTTAAAAGAATAGTCTCATTATGACTAACAAAAAGATCAACAATAAATTGCAGGTGTTTATTTTGTCTTTCTTCTGGGTCTGCATGCTTGAGTTGCACACAGTATGTGACAAGTCTTAGGTTCCAATTATCAAAAAAGTCCAAACTTTATTAGGACCTCTAAATCTTGGCACTGCACATTTTAAATATGCATACTTGGATAACAAGTAACCTTAAGTTATTATTTTCGCAATACTACATACACATTTTTTTGTTTTAAGTTGTTATTTTTAAAATGTTACATCTTCATTTAAATGAAATTGTGTGTTTGCTCCAGCTTTTTGCATTTTTTCTTAAATAATTTGAGTTTTACTTTAAAAATGGTAAAATCTGAATGAAAAGCCATTACACAGTTGGCTGGTTGGTCTAGGGGTATGATTCTCGCTTTGGGTGCGAGAGGTCCCGGGTTCAAATCCCAGACGAGCCCATGTTTTCATGTACTTTTATAGTCCTTAATATCTGATAGTATTTAATAGCATTTTAAAATACTCACTAATGTATACAAACAGGTTTACTTGCAATTTCATTACTATACATAAAAAAGACATGCACAGTGGGCTCGTTGGTCAAGGGGTATAATTCTTGCTTAGGGTGCGAGAGATCCCTGGTACAAATCCCGGATGAGCCCATCTTTTACAGGCATATACTTATGCAAACTTAATAAAATGTCAAGCATTTGGTGGTATATTGGGTACACTATAGATTCCATTTTGTCTAAGTAACCTTGAGTGGCTATAAAGTCTCATTTTGACAAACAAAAAACTGTCAAAATGAAATTACAGGTTTTTCTCTTACCTTTCTTTTGTCTAAGTAACCCTGAGTGGCTTAAAAGAATAGTCTCATTATGACTAACAAAAAGATCAACAATAAATTGCAGGTGTTTATTTTGTCTTTCTTCTGGGTCTGCATGCTTGAGTTGCACACAGTATGTGACAAGTCTTAGGTTCCAACTATCAAAAAAGTCCAAACTCTATTGGGACCTCTAAATCTTGGCACTGCACATTTTAAATATGCATACTTGGATAGCAAGTAACCTTAAGTTATTATTTTCGCAATACTACATACACATTTTGTTGTTTTAAGTTGTTATGTTATTTTTAAAATGTTACATCTTCATTAAATGAAATTGTGTGTTTGCTCCAGCTTTTTGCATTTTTTCTTAAATAATTTGAGTTTTACTTTAAAAATGGTAAAATCGGAATGAGAGTTTATTATGCAGTTGGCTCGTTGGTCTAGGGGTATGATTCTCGCTTTGGGTGCGAGAGGTCCCGGGTTCAAATCCTGGACGAGCCCATGGTTTCATATACTTTTATAGTCCTTAATATCTGATAGTATTTAATAGCATTTTAAAATACTCACTAATGTATACAAACAGGTTTACTTACAATTTCATTAATATACATAAAAAAGACATGCACAGTGGGATCGTTGGTCAAGGGGTATAATTCTTGCTTAGGGTGCGAGAGATCCCTGGTACAAATCCCGGATGAGCCCATCTTTTACAGGTATAAACTTATGCATACTTAGTAAAATGTCAAGCATTTGGTGGTATATTGGGTAAACTATAGATTCCATTTTGTCTAAGTAACCTTGAGTGGCTTAAAAGTCTCATTTTGACAAACAAAAAACTGTCAAAATGAAATTACAGGTTTTTCTCTTACCTTTCTTTTGTCTAAGTAACCCTGAGTGGCTTAAAAGAATAGTCTCATTATGACTAACAAAAAGATCAACAATAAATTGCAGGTGTTTATTTTGTCTTTCTTCTGGGTCTGCATGCTTGAGTTGCACACAGTATGTGACAAGTCTTAGGTTCTAATTATCAAAAAAGTCCAAACTTTATTGGGACCTCTAAATCTTGGCACTGCACATTTTAAATATGCATACTTGGATAACAAGTAACCTTAAGTTATTATTTTCGCAATACTACATACACATTTTTTTGTTTTAAGTTGTTATTTTTAAAATGTTACATCTTCATTAAATGAAATTGTGTGTTTGCTCCAGCTTTTTGCATTTTTTCTTAAATAATTTGAGTTTTACTTTAAAAATGGTAAAATCTGAATGAAAAGCCATTACGCAGTTGGCTCGTTGGTCTAGGGGTATGATTCTCGCTTTGGGTGTGGGAGGTCCCGGGTTCAAATCCCGGACGAGCCCATGTTTTCATGTACTTTTATAGTCCTTAATATCTGATAGTATTTAATAGCATTTTAAAATACTCACTAATGTATACAAACAGGTTTACTTACAATTTCATTACTATACATAAAAAAGACATGCACAGTGGGCTCGTTGGTCAAGGGGTATAATTCTTGCTTAGGGTGCGAGAGATCCCTGGTACAAATCCCGGATGAGCCCATCTTTTACAGGCATATACTTATGCAAACTTAGTAAAATGTCAAGCATTTGGTGGTATATTGGGTACACTATAGATTCCATTTTGTCTAAGTAACCTTGAGTGGCTATAAAGTCTCATTTTGACAAACAAAAAACTGTCAAAATGAAATTACAGGTTTTTCTCTTACCTTTCTTTTGTCTAAGTAACCCTGAGTGGCTTAAAAGAATAGTCTCATTATGACTAACAAAAAGATCAACAATAAATTGCAGGTGTTTATTTTGTCTTTCTTCTGGGTCTGCATGCTTGAGTTGCACACAGTATGTGACAAGTCTTAGGTTCCAATTATCAAAAAAGTCCAAACTTTATTAGGACCTCTAAATCTTGGCACTGCACATTTTAAATATGCATACTTGGATAACAAGTAACCTTAAGTTATTATTTTCGCAATACTACATACACATTTTTTTGTTTTAAGTTGTTATTTTTAAAATGTTACATCTTCATTTAAATGAAATTGTGTATTTGCTCCAGCTTTTTGCATTTTTTCTTAAATAATTTGAGTTTTACTTTAAAAATGGTAAAATCTGAATGAAAAGCCATTACACAGTTGGCTGGTTGGTCTAGGGGTATGATTCTCGCTTTGGGTGCGAGAGGTCCCGGGTTCAAATCCCAGACGAGCCCATGTTTTCATGTACTTTTATAGTCCTTAATATCTGATAGTATTTAATAGCATTTTAAAATACTCACTAATGTATACAAACAGGTTTACTTGCAATTTCATTACTATACATAAAAAAGACATGCACAGTGGGCTCGTTGGTCAAGGGGTATAATTCTTGCTTAGGGTGCGAGAGATCCCTGGTACAAATCCCGGATGAGCCCATCTTTTACAGGCATATACTTATGCAAACTTAATAAAATGTCAAGCATTTGGTGGTATATTGGGTACACTATAGATTCCATTTTGTCTAAGTAACCTTGAGTGGCTATAAAGTCTCATTTTGACAAACAAAAAACTGTCAAAATGAAATTACAGGTTTTTCTCTTACCTTTCTTTTGTCTAAGTAACCCTGAGTGGCTTAAAAGAATAGTCTCATTATGACTAACAAAAAGATCAACAATAAATTGCAGGTGTTTACTTTGTCTTTCTTCTGGGTCTGCATGCTTGAGTTGCTCACAGTATGTGACAAGTCTTAGGTTCCAACTATCAAAAAAGTCCAAACTCTATTGGGACCTCTAAATCTTGGCACTGCACATTTTAAATATGCATACTTGGATAGCAAGTAACCTTAAGTTATTATTTTCGCAATACTACATACACATTTTGTTGTTTTAAGTTGTTATGTTATTTTTAAAATGTTACATCTTCATTAAATGAAATTGTGTGTTTGCTCCAGCTTTTTGCATTTTTTCTTAAATAATTTGAGTTTTACTTTAAAAATGGTAAAATCTGAATGAGAGTTTATTATGCAGTTGGCTCGTTGGTCTAGGGGTATGATTCTCGCTTTGGGTGCGAGAGGTCCCGGGTTCAAAACCCGGACGAGCCCATGGTTTCATATACTTTTATAGTCCTTAATATCTGATAGTATTTAATAGCATTTTAAAATACTCACTAATGTATACAAACAGGTTTACTTACAATTTCATTAATATACATAAAAAAGACATGCACAGTGGGATCGTTGGTCAAGGGGTATAATTCTTGCTTAGGGTGCGAGAGATCCCTGGTACAAATCCCGGATGAGCCCATCTTTTACAGGTATAAACTTATGCATACTTAGTAAAATGTCAAGCATTTGGTGGTATATTGGGTAAACTATAGATTCCATTTTGTCTAAGTAACCTTGAGTGGCTTAAAAGTCTCATTTTGACAAACAAAAAACTGTCAAAATGAAATTACAGGTTTTTCTCTTACCTTTCTTTTGTCTAAGTAACCCTGAGTGGCTTAAAAGAATAGTCTCATTATGACTAACAAAAAGATCAACAATAAATTGCAGGTGTTTATTTTGTCTTTCTTCTGGGTCTGCATGCTTGAGTTGCACACAGTATGTGACAAGTCTTAGGTTCTAATTATCAAAAAAGTCCAAACTTTATTGGGACCTCTAAATCTTGGCACTGCACATTTTAAATATGCATACTTGGATAACAAGTAACCTTAAGTTATTATTTTCGCAATACTACATACACATTTTTTTGTTTTAAGTTGTTATTTTTAAAATGTTACATCTTCATTAAATGAAATTGTGTGTTTGCTCCAGCTTTTTGCATTTTTTCTTAAATAATTTGAGTTTTACTTTAAAAATGGTAAAATCTGAATGAAAAGCCATTACGCAGTTGGCTCGTTGGTCTAGGGGTATGATTCTCGCTTTGGGTGTGGGAGGTCCCGGGTTCAAATCCTGGACGAGCCCATGTTTTCATGTACTTTTATAGTCCTTAATATCTGATAGTATTTAATAGCATTTTAAAATACTCACTAATGTATACAAACAGGTTTACTTACAATTTCATTACTATACATAAAAAAGACATGCACAGTGGGCTCGTTGGTCAAGGGGTATAATTCTTGCTTAGAGTGCGAGAGATCCCTGGTACAAATCCCGGATGAGCCCATCTTTTACAGGCATATACTAATGCAAACTTAGTAAAATGTCAAGCATTTGGTGGTATATTGGGTACACTATAGATTCCATTTTGTCTAAGTAACCTTGAGTGGCTATAAAGTCTCATTTTGACAAACAAAAAACTGTCAAAATGAAATTACAGGTTTTTCTCTAACCTTTCTTTTGTCTAAGTAACCCTGAGTGGCTTAAAAGAATAGTCTCATTATGACTAACAAAAAGATCAACAATAAATTGCAGGTGTTTATTTTGTCTTTCTTCTGGGTCTGCATGCTTGAGTTGCACACAGTATGTGACAAGTCTTAGGTTCTAATTATCAAAAAAGTCCAAACTTTATTGGGACCTCTAAATCTTGGCACTGCACATTTTAAATATGCATACTTGGATAACAAGTAACCTTAAGTTATTATTTTCGCAATACTACATACACATTTTTTTGTTTTAAGTTGTTATTTTTAAAATGTTACATCTTCATTAAATGAAATTGTGTGTTTGCTCCAGCTTTTTGCATTTTTTCTTAAATAATTTGAGTTTTACTTTAAAAATGGTAAAATCTGAATGAAAAGCCATTACGCAGTTGGCTCGTTGGTCTAGGGGTATGATTCTCGCTTTGGGTGTGGGAGGTCCCGGGTTCAAATCCCGGACGAGCCCATGTTTTCATGTACTTTTATAGTCCTTAATATCTGATAGTATTTAATAGCATTTTAAAATACTCACTAATGTATACAAACAGGTGTACTTACAATTTCATTACTATACATAAAAAAGACATGCACAGTGGGCTCGTTGGTCAATGGGTATAATTCTTGCTTAGGGTGCGAGAGATCCCTGGTACAAATCCCGGATGAGCCCATCTTTTACAGGTATATACTTATGCATACTTAGTAAAATGTCAAGCATTTGGTGGTATATTGGGTAAACTATAGATTCCATTTTGTCTAAGGTACCTTGAGTGGCTTAAAAGTCTCATTTTGACAAACAAAAAACTGTCAAAATGAAATTACAGGTTTTTCTCTTACCTTTCTTTTGTCTAAGTAACCCTGAGTGGCTTAAAAGAATAGTCTCATTATGACTAACAAAAAGATCAACAATAAATTGCAGGTGTTTATTTTGTCTTTCTTCTGGGTCTGCATGCTTGAGTTGCACACAGTATGTGACAAGTCTTAGGTTCCAATTATCAAAAAAGTCCAAACTTTATTAGGACCTCTAAATCTTGGCACTGCACATTTTAAATATGCATACTTGGATAACAAGTAACCTTAAGTTATTATTTTCGCAATACTACATACACATTTTTTTGTTTTAAGTTGTTATTTTTAAAATGTTACATCTTCATTTAAATTAAATTGTGTGTTTGCTCCAGCTTTTTGCATTTTTTCTTAAATAATTTGAGTTTTACTTTAAAAATGGTAAAATCTGAATGAAAAGCAATTACGCAGTTGGCTCGTTGGTCTAGGGGTATGATTCTCGCTTTGGGTGCGAGAGGTCCCGGGTTCAAATCCCAGACGAGCCCATGTTTTCATGTACTTTTATAGTCCTTAATATCTGATAGTATTTAATAGCATTTTAAAATACTCACTAATGTATACAAACAGGTTTACTTACAATTTCATTACTATACATAAAAAAGACATGCACAGTGGGCTCGTTGGTCAAGGGGTATAATTCTTGCTTAGGGTGCGAGAGATCCCTGGTACAAATCCCGGATGAGCCCATCTTTTACAGGCATATACTTATGCAAACTTAATAAAATGTCAAGCATTTGGTGGTATATTGGGTACACTATAGATTCCATTTTGTCTAAGTAACCTTGAGTGGCTATAAAGTCTCATTTTGACAAACAAAAAACTGTCAAAATGAAATTACAGGTTTTTCTCTTACCTTTCTTTTGTCTAAGTAACCCTGAGTGGCTTAAAAGAATAGTCTCATTATGACTAACAAAAAGATCAACAATAAATTGCAGGTGTTTATTTTGTCTTTCTTCTGGGTCTGCATGCTTGAGTTGCACACAGTATGTGACAAGTCTTAGGTTCCAACTATCAAAAAAGTCCAAACTCTATTGGGACCTCTAAATCTTGGCACAGCACATTTTAAATATGCATACTTGGATAGCAAGTAACCTTAAGTTATTATTTTTGCAATACTACATACACATTTTGTTGTTTTAAGTTGTTATGTTATTTTTAAAAGGTTACATCTTCATTAAATGAAATTGTGTGTTTGCTCCAGCTTTTTGCATTTTTTCTTAAATAATTTGAGTTTTACTTTAAAAATGGTAAAATCTGAATGAGAGTTTATTATGCAGATGGCTCGTTGGTCTAGGGGTGTGATTCTCGCTTTGGGTGCGAGAGGTCCCGGGTTCAAATCCCGGACGAGCCCATGGTTTCATATACTTTTATAGTCCTTAATATCTGATAGTATTTAATAGCATTTTAAAATACTCACTAATGTATACAAACAGGTTTACTTACAATTTCATTAATATACATAAAAAAGACATGCACAGTGGGATCGTTGGTCAAGGGGTATAATTCTTGCTTAGGGTGCGAGAGATCCCTGGTACAAATCCCGGATGAGCCCATCTTTTACAGGTATAAACTTATGCATACTTAGTAAAATGTCAAGCATTTGGTGGTATATTGGGTAAACTATAGATTCCATTTTGTCTAAGTAACCTTGAGTGGCTTAAAAGTCTCATTTTGACAAACAAAAAACTGTCAAAATGAAATTACAGGTTTTTCTCTTACCTTTCTTTTGTCTAAGTAACCCTGAGTGGCTTAAAAGAATAGTCTCATTATGACTAACAAAAAGATCAACAATAAATTGCAGGTGTTTATTTTGTCTTTCTTCTGGGTCTGCATGCTTGAGTTGCACACAGTATGTGACAAGTCTTAGGTTCTAATTATCAAAAAAGTCCAAACTTTATTGGGACCTCTAAATCTTGGCACTGCACATTTTAAATATGCATACTTGGATAACAAGTAACCTTAAGTTATTATTTTCGCAATACTACATACACATTTTTTTGTTTTAAGTTGTTATTTTTAAAATGTTACATCTTCATTAAATGAAATTGTGTGTTTGCTCCAGCTTTTTGCATTTTTTCTTAAATAATTTGAGTTTTACTTTAAAAATGGTAAAATCTGAATGAAAAGCCATTACGCAGTTGGCTCGTTGGTCTAGGGGTATGATTCTCGCTTTGGGTGTGGGAGGTCCCGGGTTCAAATCCCGGACGAGCCCATGTTTTCATGTACTTTTACAGTCCTTAATATCTGATAGTATTTAATAGCATTTTAAAATACTCACTAATGTATACAAACAGGTTTACTTACAATTTCATTACTATACATAAAAAAGACATGCACAGTGGGCTCGTTGGTCAAGGGGTATAATTCTTGCTTAGGGTGCGAGAGATCCCTGGTACAAATCCCGGATGAGCCCATCTTTTACAGGCATATACTTATGCAAACTTAGTAAAATGTCAAGCATTTGGTGGTATATTGGGTACACTATAGATTCCATTTTGTCTAAGTAACCTTGAGTGGCTATAAAGTCTCATTTTGACAAACAAAAAACTGTCAAAATGAAATTACAGGTTTTTCTCTTACCTTTCTTTTGTCTAAGTAACCCTGAGTGGCTTAAAAGAATAGTCTCATTATGACTAACAAAAAGATCAACAATAAATTGCAGGTGTTTATTTTGTCTTTCTTCTGGGTCTGCATGCTTGAGTTGCAAACAGTATGTGACAAGTCTTAGGTTCCAACTATCAAAAAAGTCCAAACTCTATTGGGACCTCTAAATCTTGGCACTGCACATTTTAAATATGCATACTTGGATAGCAAGTAACCTTAAGTTATTATTTTCGCAATACTACATACACATTTTGTTGTTTTAGGTTGTTATGTTATTTTTAAAAGGTTACATCTTCATTAAATGAAATTGTGTGTTTGCTCCAGCTTTTTGCATTTTTTCTTAAATAATTTGAGTTTTACTTTAAAAATGGTAAAATCTGAATGAGAGTTTATTATGCAGTTGGCTCGTTGGTCTAGGGGTATGATTCTCGCTTTGGGTGCGAGAGGTCCCGGGTTCAAATCCAGGACGAGCCCATGGTTTCATATACTTTTATAGTCCTTAATATCTGATAGTATTTAATAGCATTTTAAAATACTCACTAATGTATACAAACAGGTTTACTTACAATTTCATTAATATACATAAAAAAGACATGCACAGTGGGATCGTTGGTCAAGGGGTATAATTCTTGCTTAGGGTGCGAGAGATCCCTGGTACAAATCCCGGATGAGCCCATCTTTTACAGGTATAAACTTATGCATACTTAGTAAAATGTCAAGCATTTGGTGGTATATTGGGTAAACTATAGATTCCATTTTGTCTAAGTAACCTTGAGTGGCTTAAAAGTCTCATTTTGACAAACAAAAAACTGTCAAAATGAAATTACAGGTTTTTCTCTTACCTTTCTTTTGTCTAAGTAACCCTGAGTGGCTTAAAAGAATAGTCTCATTATGACTAACAAAAAGATCAACAATAAATTGCAGGTGTTTATTTTGTCTTTCTTCTGGGTCTGCATGCTTGAGTTGCACACAGTATGTGACAAGTCTTAGGTTCTAATTATCAAAAAAGTCCAAACTTTATTGGGACCTCTAAATCTTGGCACTGCACATTTTAAATATGCATACTTGGATAACAAGTAACCTTAAGTTATTATTTTCGCAATACTACATACACATTTTTTTGTTTTAAGTTGTTATTTTTAAAATGTTACATCTTCATTAAATGAAATTGTGTGTTTGCTCCAGCTTTTTGCATTTTTTCTTAAATAATTTGAGTTTTACTTTAAAAATGGTAAAATCTGAATGAAAAGCCATTACGCAGTTGGCTCGTTGGTCTAGGGGTATGATTCTCGCTTTGGGTGTGGGAGGTCCCGGGTTCAAATCCCGCACGAGCCCATGTTTTCATGTACTTTTATAGTCCTTAATATCTGATAGTATTTAATAGCATTTTAAAATACTCACTAATGTATACAAACAGGTTTACTTACAATTTCATTACTATACATAAAAAAGACATGCACAGTGGGCTCGTTGGTCAAGGGGTATAATTCTTGCTTAGGGTGCGAGAGATCCCTGGTACAAATCCCGGATGAGCCCATCTTTTACAGGTATATACTTATGCATACTTAGTAAAATGTCAAGCATTTGGTGGTATATTGGGTACACTATAGATTCCATTTTGTCTAAGTAACCTTGAGTGGCTATAAAGTCTCATTTTGACAAACAAAAAACTGTCAAAATGAAATTACAGGTTTTTCTCTTACCTTTCTTTTGTCTAAGTAACCCTGAGTGGCTTAAAAGAATAGTCTCATTATGACTAACAAAAAGATCAACAATAAATTGCAGGTGTTTATTTTGTCTTTCTTCTGGGTCTGCATGCTTGAGTTGCACACAGTATGTGACAAGTCTTAGGTTCCAACTATCAAAAAAGTCCAAACTCTATTGGGACCTCTAAATCTTGGCACTGCACATTTTAAATATGCATACTTGGATAGCAAGTAACCTTAAGTTATTATTTTCGCAATACTACATACACATTTTGTTGTTTTAAGTTGTTATGTTATTTTTAAAACGTTACATCTTCATTAAATGAAATTGTGTGTTTGCTCCAGCTTTTTGCATTTTTTCTTAAATAATTTGAGTTTTACTTTAAAAATTGTAAAATCTGAATGAGAGATTATTATGCAGTTGGCTCGTTGGTCTAGGGGTATGATTCTCGCTTTGGGTGCGAGAGGTCCCGGGTTCAAATCCCGGACGAGCCCATGGTTTCATATACTTTTATAGTCCTTAATATCTGATAGTATTTAATAGCATTTTAAAATACTCACTAATGTATACAAACAGGTTTACTTACAATTTCATTAATATACATAAAAAAGACATGCACAGTGGGATCGTTGGTCAAGGGGTATAATTCTTGCTTAGGGTGCGAGAGATCCCTGGTACAAATCCCGGATGAGCCCATCTTTTACAGGTATAAACTTATGCATACTTAGTAAAATGTCAAGCATTTGGTGGTATATTGGGTAAACTATAGATTCCATTTTGTCTAAGTAACCTTGAGTGGCTTAAAAGTCTCATTTTGACAAACAAAAAACTGTCAAAATGAAATTACAGGTTTTTCTCTTACCTTTCTTTTGTCTAAGTAACCCTGAGTGGCTTAAAAGAATAGTCTCATTATGACTAACAAAAAGATCAACAATAAATTGCAGGTGTTTATTTTGTCTTTCTTCTGGGTCTGCATGCTTGAGTTGCACACAGTATGTGACAAGTCTTAGGTTCTAATTATCAAAAAAGTCCAAACTTTATTGGGACCTCTAAATCTTGGCACTGCACATTTTAAATATGCATACTTGGATAACAAGTAACCTTAAGTTATTATTTTCGCAATACTACATACACATTTTTTTGTTTTAAGTTGTTATTTTTAAAATGTTACATCTTCATTAAATGAAATTGTGTGTTTGCTCCAGCTTTTTGCATTTTTTCTTAAATAATTTGAGTTTTACTTTAAAAATGGTAAAATCTGAATGAAAAGCCATTACGCAGTTAGCTCGTTGGTCTAGGGGTATGATTCTCGCTTTGGGTGTGGGAGGTCCCGGGTTCAAATCCCGGACGAGCCCATGTTTTCATGTACTTTTACAGTCCTTAATATCTGATAGTATTTAATAGCATTTTAAAATACTCACTAATGTATACAAACAGGTTTACTTACAATTTCATTACTATACATAAAAAAGACATGCACAGTGGGCTCGTTGGTCAAGGGGTATAATTCTTGCTTAGGGTGCGAGAGATCCCTGGTACAAATCCCGGATGAGCCCATCTTTTACAGGCATATACTTATGCAAACTTAGTAAAATGTCAAGCATTTGGTGGTATATTGGGTACACTATAGATTCCATTTTGTCTAAGTAACCTTGAGTGGCTATAAAGTCTCATTTTGACAAACAAAAAACTGTCAAAATGAAATTACAGGTTTTTCTCTTACCTTTCTTTTGTCTAAGTAACCCTGAGTGGCTTAAAAGAATAGTCTCATTATGACTAACAAAAAGATCAACAATAAATTGCAGGTGTTTATTTTGTCTTTCTTCTGGGTCTGCATGCTTGAGTTGCAAACAGTATGTGACAAGTCTTAGGTTCCAACTATCAAAAAAGTCCAAACTCTATTGGGACCTCTAAATCTTGGCACTGCACATTTTAAATATGCATACTTGGATAGCAAGTAACCTTAAGTTATTATTTTCGCAATACTACATACACATTTTGTTGTTTTAGGTTGTTATGTTATTTTTAAAAGGTTACATCTTCATTAAATGAAATTGTGTGTTTGCTCCAGCTTTTTGCATTTTTTCTTAAATAATTTGAGTTTTACTTTAAAAATGGTAAAATCTGAATGAGAGTTTATTATGCAGTTGGCTCGTTGGTCTAGGGGTATGATTCTCGCTTTGGGTGCGAGAGGTCCCGGGTTCAAATCCCGGACGAGCCCATGGTTTCATATACTTTTATAGTCCTTAATATCTGATAGTATTTAATAGCATTTTAAAATACTCACTAATGTATACAAACAGGTTTACTTACAATTTCATTAATATACATAAAAAAGACATGCACAGTGGGATCGTTGGTCAAGGGGTATAATTCTTGCTTAGGGTGCGAGAGATCCCTGGTACAAATCCCGGATGAGCCCATCTTTTACAGGTATAAACTTATGCATACTTAGTAAAATGTCAAGCATTTGGTGGTATATTGGGTAAACTATAGATTCCATTTTGTCTAAGTAACCTTGAGTGGCTTAAAAGTCTCATTTTGACAAACAAAAAACTGTCAAAATGAAATTACAGGTTTTTCTCTTACCTTTCTTTTGTCTAAGTAACCCTGAGTGGCTTAAAAGAATAGTCTCATTATGACTAACAAAAAGATCAACAATAAATTGCAGGTGTTTATTTTGTCTTTCTTCTGGGTCTGCATGCTTGAGTTGCACACAGTATGTGACAAGTCTTAGGTTCTAATTATCAAAAAAGTCCAAACTTTATTGGGACCTCTAAATCTTGGCACTGCACATTTTAAATATGCATACTTGGATAACAAGTAACCTTAAGTTATTATTTTCGCAATACTACATACACATTTTTTTGTTTTAAGTTGTTATTTTTAAAATGTTACATCTTCATTAAATGAAATTGTGTGTTTGCTCCAGCTTTTTGCATTTTTTCTTAAATAATTTGAGTTTTACTTTAAAAATGGTAAAATCTGAATGAAAAGCCATTACGCAGTTGGCTCGTTGGTCTAGGGGTATGATTCTCGCTTTGGGTGTGGGAGGTCCCGGGTTCAAATCCCGCACGAGCCCATGTTTTCATGTACTTTTATAGTCCTTAATATCTGATAGTATTTAATAGCATTTTAAAATACTCACTAATGTATACAAACAGGTTTACTTACAATTTCATTACTATACATAAAAAAGACATGCACAGTGGGCTCGTTGGTCAAGGGGTATAATTCTTGCTTAGGGTGCGAGAGATCCCTGGTACAAATCCCGGATGAGCCCATCTTTTACAGGTATATACTTATGCATACTTAGTAAAATGTCAAGCATTTGGTGGTATATTGGGTACACTATAGATTCCATTTTGTCTAAGTAACCTTGAGTGGCTATAAAGTCTCATTTTGACAAACAAAAAACTGTCAAAATGAAATTACAGGTTTTTCTCTTACCTTTCTTTTGTCTAAGTAACCCTGAGTGGCTTAAAAGAATAGTCTCATTATGACTAACAAAAAGATCAACAATAAATTGCAGGTGTTTATTTTGTCTTTCTTCTGGGTCTGCATGCTTGAGTTGCACACAGTATGTGACAAGTCTTAGGTTCCAACTATCAAAAAAGTCCAAACTCTATTGGGACCTCTAAATCTTGGCACTGCACATTTTAAATATGCATACTTGGATAGCAAGTAACCTTAAGTTATTATTTTCGCAATACTACATACACATTTTGTTGTTTTAAGTTGTTATGTTATTTTTAAAACGTTACATCTTCATTAAATGAAATTGTGTGTTTGCTCCAGCTTTTTGCATTTTTTCTTAAATAATTTGAGTTTTACTTTAAAAATGGTAAAATCTGAATGAGAGTTTATTATGCAGTTGGCTCGTTGGTCTAGGGGTATGATTCTCGCTTTGGGTGCGAGAGGTCACGGGTTCAAATCCCGGACGAGCCCATGGTTTCATATACTTTTATAGTCCTTAATATCTGATAGTATTTAATAGCATTTTAAAATACTCACTAATGTATACAAACAGGTTTACTTACAATTTCATTAATATACATAAAAAAGACATGCACAGTGGGATCGTTGGTCAAGGGGTATAATTCTTGCTTAGGGTGCGAGAGATCCCTGGTACAAATCCCGGATGAGCCCATCTTTTACAGGTATAAACTTATGCATACTTAGTAAAATGTCAAGCATTTGGTGGTATATTGGGTAAACTATAGATTCCATTTTGTCTAAGTAACCTTGAGTGGCTTAAAAGTCTCATTTTGACAAACAAAAAACTGTCAAAATGAAATTACAGGTTTTTCTCTTACCTTTCTTTTGTCTAAGTAACCCTGAGTGGCTTAAAAGAATAGTCTCATTATGACTAACAAAAAGATCAACAATAAATTGCAGGTGTTTATTTTGTCTTTCTTCTGGGTCTGCATGCTTGAGTTGCACACAGTATGTGACAAGTCTTAGGTTCTAATTATCAAAAAAGTCCAAACTTTATTGGGACCTCTAAATCTTGGCACTGCACATTTTAAATATGCATACTTGGATAACAAGTAACCTTAAGTTATTATTTTCGCAATACTACATACACATTTTTTCGTTTTAAGTTGTTATTTTTAAAATGTTACATCTTCATTAAATGAAATTGTGTGTTTGCTCCAGCTTTTTGCATTTTTTCTTAAATAATTTGAGTTTTACTTTAAAAATGGTAAAATCTGAATGAAAAGCCATTACGCAGTTGGCTCGTTGGTCTAGGGGTATGATTCTCGCTTTGGGTGTGGGAGGTCCCGGGTTCAAATCCCGGACGAGCCCATGTTTTCATGTACTTTTATAGTCCTTAATATCTGATAGTATTTAATAGCATTTTAAAATACTCACTAATGTATACAAACAGGTTTACTTACAATTTCATTACTATACATAAAAAAGACATGCACAGTGGGCTCGTTGGTCAAGGGGTATAATTCTTGCTTAGGGTGCGAGAGATCCCTGGTACAAATCCCGGATGAGCCCATCTTTTACAGGTATATACTTATGCATACTTAGTAAAATGTCAAGCATTTGGTGGTATATTGGGTAAACTATAGATTCCATTTTGTCTAAGGTACCTTGAGTGGCTTAAAAGTCTCATTTTGACAAACAAAAAACTGTCAAAATGAAATTACAGGTTTTTCTCTTACCTTTCTTTTGTCTAAGTAACCCTGAGTGGCTTAAAAGAATAGTCTCATTATGACTAACAAAAAGATCAACAATAAATTGCAGGTGTTTATTTTGTCTTTCTTCTGGGTCTGCATGCTTGAGTTGCACACAGTATGTGACAAGTCTTAGGTTCCAATTATCAAAAAAGTCCAAACTTTATTAGGACCTCTAAATCTTGGCACTGCACATTTTAAATATGCATACTTGGATAACAAGTAACCTTAAGTTATTATTTTCGCAATACTACATACACATTTTTTTGTTTTAAGTTGTTATTTTTAAAATGTTACATCTTCATTTAAATGAAATTGTGTGTTTGCTCCAGCTTTTTGCATTTTTTCTTAAATAATTTGAGTTTTACTTTAAAAATGGTAAAATCTGAATGAAAAGCCATTACACAGTTGGCTGGTTGGTCTAGGGGTATGATTCTCGCTTTGGGTGCGAGAGGTCCCGGGTTCAAATCCCAGACGAGCCCATGTTTTCATGTACTTTTATAGTCCTTAATATCTGATAGTATTTAATAGCATTTTAAAATACTCACTAATGTATACAAACAGGTTTACTTGCAATTTCATTACTATACATAAAAAAGACATGCACAGTGGGCTCGTTGGTCAAGGGGTATAATTCTTGCTTAGGGTGCGAGAGATCCCTGGTACAAATCCCGGATGAGCCCATCTTTTACAGGCATATACTTATGCAAACTTAATAAAATGTCAAGCATTTGGTGGTATATTGGGTACACTATAGATTCCATTTTGTCTAAGTAACCTTGAGTGGCTATAAAGTCTCATTTTGACAAACAAAAAACTGTCAAAATGAAATTACAGGTTTTTCTCTTACCTTTCTTTTGTCTAAGTAACCCTGAGTGGCTTAAAAGAATAGTCTCATTATGACTAACAAAAAGATCAACAATAAATTGCAGGTGTTTATTTTGTCTTTCTTCTGGGTCTGCATGCTTGAGTTGCACACAGTATGTGACAAGTCTTAGGTTCCAACTATCAAAAAAGTCCAAACTCTATTGGGACCTCTAAATCTTGGCACTGCACATTTTAAATATGCATACTTGGATAGCAAGTAACCTTAAGTTATTATTTTCGCAATACTACATACACATTTTGTTGTTTTAAGTTGTTATGTTATTTTTAAAATGTTACATCTTCATTAAATGAAATTGTGTGTTTGCTCCAGCTTTTTGCATTTTTTCTTAAATAATTTGAGTTTTACTTTAAAAATGGTAAAATCTGAATGAGAGTTTATTATGCAGTTGGCTCGTTGGTCTAGGGGTATGATTCTCGCTTTGGGTGCGAGAGGTCCCGGGTTCAAATCCCGGACGAGCCCATGGTTTCATATACTTTTATAGTCCTTAATATCTGATAGTATTTAATAGCATTTTAAAATACTCACTAATGTATACAAACAGGTTTACTTACAATTTCATTAATATACATAAAAAAGACATGCACAGTGGGATCGTTGGTCAAGGGGTATAATTCTTGCTTAGGGTGCGAGAGATCCCTGGTACAAATCCCGGATGAGCCCATCTTTTACAGGTATAAACTTATGCATACTTAGTAAAATGTCAAGCATTTGGTGGTATATTGGGTAAACTATAGATTCCATTTTGTCTAAGTAACCTTGAGTGGCTTAAAAGTCTCATTTTGACAAACAAAAAACTGTCAAAATGAAATTACAGGTTTTTCTCTTACCTTTCTTTTGTCTAAGTAACCCTGAGTGGCTTAAAAGAATAGTCTCATTATGACTAACAAAAAGATCAACAATAAATTGCAGGTGTTTATTTTGTCTTTCTTCTGGGTCTGCATGCTTGAGTTGCACACAGTATGTGACAAGTCTTAGGTTCTAATTATCAAAAAAGTCCAAACTTTATTGGGACCTCTAAATCTTGGCACTGCACATTTTAAATATGCATACTTGGATAACAAGTAACCTTAAGTTATTATTTTCGCAATACTACATACACATTTTTTTGTTTTAAGTTGTTATTTTTAAAATGTTACATCTTCATTAAATGAAATTGTGTGTTTGCTCCAGCTTTTTGCATTTTTTCTTAAATAATTTGAGTTTTACTTTAAAAATGGTAAAATCTGAATGAAAAGCCATTACGCAGTTGGCTCGTTGGTCTAGGGGTATGATTCTCGCTTTGGGTGTGGGAGGTCCCGGGTTCAAATCCTGGACGAGCCCATGTTTTCATGTACTTTTATAGTCCTTAATATCTGATAGTATTTAATAGCATTTTAAAATACTCACTAATGTATACAAACAGGTTTACTTACAATTTCATTACTATACATAAAAAAGACATGCACAGTGGGCTCGTTGGTCAAGGGGTATAATTCTTGCTTAGGGTGCGAGAGATCCCTGGTACAAATCCCGGATGAGCCCATCTTTTACAGGTATATACTTATGCATACTTAGTAAAATGTCAAGCATTTGGTGGTATATTGGGTAAACTATAGATTCAATTTTGTCTAAGGTACCTTGAGTGGCTTAAAAGTCTCATTTTGACAAACAAAAAACTGTCAAAATGAAATTACAGGTTTTTCTCTTACCTTTCTTTTGTCTAAGTAACCCTGAGTGGCTTAAAAGAATAGTCTCATTATGACTAACAAAAAGATCAACAATAAATTGCAGGTGTTTATTTTGTCTTTCTTCTGGGTCTGCATGCTTGAGTTGCACACAGTATGTGACAAGTCTTAGGTTCCAATTATCAAAAAAGTCCAAACTTTATTAGGACCTCTAAATCTTGGCACTGCACATTTTAAATATGCATACTTGGATAACAAGTAACCTTAAGTTATTATTTTCGCAATACTACATACACATTTTTTTGTTTTAAGTTGTTATTTTTAAAATGTTACATCTTCATTTAAATTAAATTGTGTGTTTGCTCCAGCTTTTTGCATTTTTTCTTAAATAATTTGAGTTTTACTTTAAAAATGGTAAAATCTGAATGAAAAGCCATTACGCAGTTGGCTCGTTGGTCTAGGGGTATGATTCTCGCTTTGGGTGCGAGAGGTCCCGGGTTCAAATCCCAGACGAGCCCATGTTTTCATGTACTTTTATAGTCCTTAATATCTGATAGTATTTAATAGCATTTTAAAATACTCACTAATGTATACAAACAGGTTTACTTACAATTTCATTACTATACATAAAAAAGACATGCACAGTGGGCTCGTTGGTCAAGGGGTATAATTCTTGCTTAGGGTGCGAGAGATCCCTGGTACAAATCCCGGATGAGCCCATCTTTTACAGGCATATACTTATGCAAACTTAATAAAATGTCAAGCATTTGGTGGTATATTGGGTACACTATAGATTCCATTTTGTCTAAGTTACCTTGAGTGGCTATAAAGTCTCATTTTGACAAACAAAAAACTGTCAAAATGAAATTACAGGTTTTTCTCTTACCTTTCTTTTGTCTAAGTAACCCTGAGTGGCTTAAAAGAATAGTCTCATTATGACTAACAAAAAGATCAACAATAAATTGCAGGTGTTTATTTTGTCTTTCTTCTGGGTCTGCATGCTTGAGTTGCACACAGTATGTGACAAGTCTTAGGTTCCAACTATCAAAAAAGTCCAAACTCTATTGGGACCTCTAAATCTTGGCACAGCACATTTTAAATATGCATACTTGGATAGCAAGTAACCTTAAGTTATTATTTTCGCAATACTACATACACATTTTGTTGTTTTAAGTTGTTATGTTATTTTTAAAAGGTTACATCTTCATTAAATGAAATTGTGTGTTTGCTCCAGCTTTTTGCATTTTTTCTTAAATAATTTGAGTTTTACTTTAAAAATGGTAAAATCTGAATGAGAGTTTATTATGCAGATGGCTCGTTGGTCTAGGGGTGTGATTCTCGCTTTGGGTGCGAGAGGTCCCGGGTTCAAATCCCGGACGAGCCCATGGTTTCATATACTTTTATAGTCCTTAATATCTGATAGTATTTAATAGCATTTTAAAATACTCACTAATGTATACAAACAGGTTTACTTACAATTTCATTAATATACATAAAAAAGACATGCACAGTGGGATCGTTGGTCAAGGGGTATAATTCTTGCTTAGGGTGCGAGAGATCCCTGGTACAAATCCCGGATGAGCCCATCTTTTACAGGTATAAACTTATGCATACTTAGTAAAATGTCAAGCATTTGGTGGTATATTGGGTAAACTATAGATTCCATTTTGTCTAAGTAACCTTGAGTGGCTTAAAAGTCTCATTTTGACAAACAAAAAACTGTCAAAATGAAATTACAGGTTTTTCTCTTACCTTTCTTTTGTCTAAGTAACCCTGAGTGGCTTAAAAGAATAGTCTCATTATGACTAACAAAAAGATCAACAATAAATTGCAGGTGTTTATTTTGTCTTTCTTCTGGGTCTGCATGCTTGAGTTGCACACAGTATGTGACAAGTCTTAGGTTCTAATTATCAAAAAAGTCCAAACTTTATTGGGACCTCTAAATCTTGGCACTGCACATTTTAAATATGCATACTTGGATAACAAGTAACCTTAAGTTATTATTTTCGCAATACTACATACACATTTTTTTGTTTTAAGTTGTTATTTTTAAAATGTTACATCTTCATTAAATGAAATTGTGTGTTTGCTCCAGCTTTTTGCATTTTTTCTTAAATAATTTGAGTTTTACTTTAAAAATGGTAAAATCTGAATGAAAAGCCATTACGCAGTTGGCTCGTTGGTCTAGGGGTATGATTCTCGCTTTGGGTGTGGGAGGTCCCGGGTTCAAATCCCGGACGAGCCCATGTTTTCATGTACTTTTACAGTCCTTAATATCTGATAGTATTTAATAGCATTTTAAAATACTCACTAATGTATACAAACAGGTTTACTTACAATTTCATTACTATACATAAAAAAGACATGCACAGTGGGCTCGTTGGTCAAGGGGTATAATTCTTGCTTAGGGTGCGAGAGATCCCTGGTACAAATCCCGGATGAGCCCATCTTTTACAGGCATATACTTATGCAAACTTAGTAAAATGTCAAGCATTTGGTGGTATATTGGGTACACTATAGATTCCATTTTGTCTAAGTAACCTTGAGTGGCTATAAAGTCTCATTTTGACAAACAAAAAACTGTCAAAATGAAATTACAGGTTTTTCTCTTACCTTTCTTTTGTCTAAGTAACCCTGAGTGGCTTAAAAGAATAGTCTCATTATGACTAACAAAAAGATCAACAATAAATTGCAGGTGTTTATTTTGTCTTTCTTCTGGGTCTGCATGCTTGAGTTGCAAACAGTATGTGACAAGTCTTAGGTTCCAACTATCAAAAAAGTCCAAACTCTATTGGGACCTCTAAATCTTGGCACTGCACATTTTAAATATGCATACTTGGATAGCAAGTAACCTTAAGTTATTATTTTCGCAATACTACATACACATTTTGTTGTTTTAGGTTGTTATGTTATTTTTAAAAGGTTACATCTTCATTAAATGAAATTGTGTGTTTGCTCCAGCTTTTTGCATTTTTTCTTAAATAATTTGAGTTTTACTTTAAAAATGGTAAAATCTGAATGAGAGTTTATTATGCAGTTGGCTCGTTGGTCTAGGGGTATGATTCTCGCTTTGGGTGCGAGAGGTCCCGGGTTCAAATCCCGGACGAGCCCATGGTTTCATATACTTTTATAGTCCTTAATATCTGATAGTATTTAATAGCATTTTAAAATACTCACTAATGTATACAAACAGGTTTACTTACAATTTCATTAATATACATAAAAAAGACATGCACAGTGGGATCGTTGGTCAAGGGGTATAATTCTTGCTTAGGGTGCGAGAGATCCCTGGTACAAATCCCGGATGAGCCCATCTTTTACAGGTATAAACTTATGCATACTTAGTAAAATGTCAAGCATTTGGTGGTATATTGGGTAAACTATAGATTCCATTTTGTCTAAGTAACCTTGAGTGGCTTAAAAGTCTCATTTTGACAAACAAAAAACTGTCAAAATGAAATTACAGGTTTTTCTCTTACCTTTCTTTTGTCTAAGTAACCCTGAGTGGCTTAAAAGAATAGTCTCATTATGACTAACAAAAAGATCAACAATAAATTGCAGGTGTTTATTTTGTCTTTCTTCTGGGTCTGCATGCTTGAGTTGCACACAGTATGTGACAAGTCTTAGGTTCTAATTATCAAAAAAGTCCAAACTTTATTGGGACCTCTAAATCTTGGCACTGCACATTTTAAATATGCATACTTGGATAACAAGTAACCTTAAGTTATTATTTTCGCAATACTACATACACATTTTTTTGTTTTAAGTTGTTATTTTTAAAATGTTACATCTTCATTAAATGAAATTGTGTGTTTGCTCCAGCTTTTTGCATTTTTTCTTAAATAATTTGAGTTTTACTTTAAAAATGGTAAAATCTGAATGAAAAGCCATTACGCAGTTGGCTCGTTGGTCTAGGGGTATGATTCTCGCTTTGGGTGTGGGAGGTCCCGGGTTCAAATCCCGCACGAGCCCATGTTTTCATGTACTTTTATAGTCCTTAATATCTGATAGTATTTAATAGCATTTTAAAATACTCACTAATGTATACAAACAGGTTTACTTACAATTTCATTACTATACATAAAAAAGACATGCACAGTGGGCTCGTTGGTCAAGGGGTATAATTCTTGCTTAGGGTGCGAGAGATCCCTGGTACAAATCCCGGATGAGCCCATCTTTTACAGGTATATACTTATGCATACTTAGTAAAATGTCAAGCATTTGGTGGTATATTGGGTACACTATAGATTCCATTTTGTCTAAGTAACCTTGAGTGGCTATAAAGTCTCATTTTGACAAACAAAAAACTGTCAAAATGAAATTACAGGTTTTTCTCTTACCTTTCTTTTGTCTAAGTAACCCTGAGTGGCTTAAAAGAATAGTCTCATTATGACTAACAAAAAGATCAACAATAAATTGCAGGTGTTTATTTTGTCTTTCTTCTGGGTCTGCATGCTTGAGTTGCAAACAGTATGTGACAAGTCTTAGGTTCCAACTATCAAAAAAGTCCAAACTCTATTGGGACCTCTAAATCTTGGCACTGCACATTTTAAATATGCATACTTGGATAGCAAGTAACCTTAAGTTATTATTTTCGCAATACTACATACACATTTTGTTGTTTTAGGTTGTTATGTTATTTTTAAAAGGTTACATCTTCATTAAATGAAATTGTGTGTTTGCTCCAGCTTTTTGCATTTTTTCTTAAATAATTTGAGTTTTACTTTAAAAATGGTAAAATCTGAATGAGAGTTTATTATGCAGTTGGCTCGTTGGTCTAGGGCAGTGTTTCCCAACCACGGTCCTCAAGGCACACTAACAGTCCTGGTTTTAGTGATCTCCAGGCTTGAACACAGGTGACTTAATTAGTAGCTCAGTTATTTTGATTTAACCATCTGTGCTGCAGCCTGGATATCACTAAAACCTGCACTGTTGGTGTGCCTTGAGGACCGCGGTTGGGAATGCCTGGTCTAGGGGTATGATTCTCGCTTTGGGTGCGAGAGGTCCCGGGTTCAAATCCCGGACGAGCCCATGGTTTCATATACTTTTATAGTCCTTAATATCTGATAGTATTTAATAGCATTTTAAAATACTCACTAATGTATACAAACAGGTTTACTTACAATTTCATTAATATACATAAAAAAGACATGCACAGTGGGATCGTTGGTCAAGGGGTATAATTCTTGCTTAGGGTGCGAGAGATCCCTGGTACAAATCCCGGATGAGCCCATCTTTTACAGGTATAAACTTATGCATACTTAGTAAAATGTCAAGCATTTGGTGGTATATTGGGTAAACTATAGATTCCATTTTGTCTAAGTAACCTTGAGTGGCTTAAAAGTCTCATTTTGACAAACAAAAAACTGTCAAAATGAAATTACAGGTTTTTCTCTTACCTTTCTTTTGTCTAAGTAACCCTGAGTGGCTTAAAAGAATAGTCTCATTATGACTAACAAAAAGATCAACAATAAATTGCAGGTGTTTATTTTGTCTTTCTTCTGGGTCTGCATGCTTGAGTTGCACACAGTATGTGACAAGTCTTAGGTTCTAATTATCAAAAAAGTCCAAACTTTATTGGGACCTCTAAATCTTGGCACTGCACATTTTAAATATGCATACTTGGATAACAAGTAACCTTAAGTTATTATTTTCGCAATACTACATACACATTTTTTTGTTTTAAGTTGTTATTTTTAAAATGTTACATCTTCATTAAATGAAATTGTGTGTTTGCTCCAGCTTTTTGCATTTTTTCTTAAATAATTTGAGTTTTACTTTAAAAATGGTAAAATCTGAATGAAAAGCCATTACGCAGTTGGCTCGTTGGTCTAGGGGTATGATTCTCGCTTTGGGTGTGGGAGGTCCCGGGTTCAAATCCCGCACGAGCCCATGTTTTCATGTACTTTTATAGTCCTTAATATCTGATAGTATTTAATAGCATTTTAAAATACTCACTAATGTATACAAACAGGTTTACTTACAATTTCATTACTATACATAAAAAAGACATGCACAGTGGGCTCGTTGGTCAAGGGGTATAATTCTTGCTTAGGGTGCGAGAGATCCCTGGTACAAATCCCGGATGAGCCCATCTTTTACAGGTATATACTTATGCATACTTAGTAAAATGTCAAGCATTTGGTGGTATATTGGGTACACTATAGATTCCATTTTGTCTAAGTAACCTTGAGTGGCTATAAAGTCTCATTTTGACAAACAAAAAACTGTCAAAATGAAATTACAGGTTTTTCTCTTACCTTTCTTTTGTCTAAGTAACCCTGAGTGGCTTAAAAGAATAGTCTCATTATGACTAACAAAAAGATCAACAATAAATTGCAGGTGTTTATTTTGTCTTTCTTCTGGGTCTGCATGCTTGAGTTGCACACAGTATGTGACAAGTCTTAGGTTCCAACTATCAAAAAAGTCCAAACTCTATTGGGACCTCTAAATCTTGGCACTGCACATTTTAAATATGCATACTTGGATAGCAAGTAACCTTAAGTTATTATTTTCGCAATACTACATACACATTTTGTTGTTTTAAGTTGTTATGTTATTTTTAAAACGTTACATCTTCATTAAATGAAATTGTGTGTTTGCTCCAGCTTTTTGCATTTTTTCTTAAATAATTTGAGTTTTACTTTAAAAATGGTAAAATCTGAATGAGAGTTTATTATGCAGTTGGCTCGTTGGTCTAGGGGTATGATTCTCGCTTTGGGTGCGAGAGGTCCCGGGTTCAAATCCCGGACGAGCCCATGGTTTCATATACTTTTATAGTCCTTAATATCTGATAGTATTTAATAGCATTTTAAAATACTCACTAATGTATACAAACAGGTTTACTTACAATTTCATTAATATACATAAAAAAGACATGCACAGTGGGATCGTTGGTCAAGGGGTATAATTCTTGCTTAGGGTGCGAGAGATCCCTGGTACAAATCCCGGATGAGCCCATCTTTTACAGGTATAAACTTATGCATACTTAGTAAAATGTCAAGCATTTGGTGGTATATTGGGTAAACTATAGATTCCATTTTGTCTAAGTAACCTTGAGTGGCTTAAAAGTCTCATTTTGACAAACAAAAAACTGTCAAAATGAAATTACAGGTTTTTCTCTTACCTTTCTTTTGTCTAAGTAACCCTGAGTGGCTTAAAAGAATAGTCTCATTATGACTAACAAAAAGATCAACAATAAATTGCAGGTGTTTATTTTGTCTTTCTTCTGGGTCTGCATGCTTGAGTTGCACACAGTATGTGACAAGTCTTAGGTTCTAATTATCAAAAAAGTCCAAACTTTATTGGGACCTCTAAATCTTGGCACTGCACATTTTAAATATGCATACTTGGATAACAAGTAACCTTAAGTTATTATTTTCGCAATACTACATACACATTTTTTCGTTTTAAGTTGTTATTTTTAAAATGTTACATCTTCATTAAATGAAATTGTGTGTTTGCTCCAGCTTTTTGCATTTTTTCTTAAATAATTTGAGTTTTACTTTAAAAATGGTAAAATCTGAATGAAAAGCCATTACGCAGTTGGCTCGTTGGTCTAGGGGTATGATTCTCGCTTTGGGTGTGGGAGGTCCCGGGTTCAAATCCCGGACGAGCCCATGTTTTCATGTACTTTTATAGTCCTTAATATCTGATAGTATTTAATAGCATTTTAAAATACTCACTAATGTATACAAACAGGTTTACTTACAATTTCATTACTATACATAAAAAAGACATGCACAGTGGGCTCGTTGGTCAAGGGGTATAATTCTTGCTTAGGGTGCGAGAGATCCCTGGTACAAATCCCAGATGAGCCCATCTTTTACAGGTATATACTTATGCATACTTAGTAAAATGTCAAGCATTTGGTGGTATATTGGGTAAACTATAGATTCCATTTTGTCTAAGGTACCTTGAGTGGCTTAAAAGTCTCATTTTGACAAACAAAAAACTGTCAAAATGAAATTACAGGTTTTTCTCTTACCTTTCTTTTGTCTAAGTAACCCTGAGTGGCTTAAAAGAATAGTCTCATTATGACTAACAAAAAGATCAACAATAAATTGCAGGTGTTTATTTTGTCTTTCTTCTGGGTCTGCATGCTTGAGTTGCACACAGTATGTGACAAGTCTTAGGTTCCAATTATCAAAAAAGTCCAAACTTTATTAGGACCTCTAAATCTTGGCACTGCACATTTTAAATATGCATACTTGGATAACAAGTAACCTTAAGTTATTATTTTCGCAATACTACATACACATTTTTTTGTTTTAAGTTGTTATTTTTAAAATGTTACATCTTCATTTAAATTAAATTGTGTGTTTGCTCCAGCTTTTTGCATTTTTTCTTAAATAATTTGAGTTTTACTTTAAAAATGGTAAAATCTGAATGAAAAGCCATTACGCAGTTGGCTCGTTGGTCTAGGGGTATGATTCTCGCTTTGGGTGCGAGAGGTCCCGGGTTCAAATCCCAGACGAGCCCATGTTTTCATGTACTTTTATAGTCCTTAATATCTGATAGTATTTAATAGCATTTTAAAATACTCACTAATGTATACAAACAGGTTTACTTACAATTTCATTACTATACATAAAAAAGACATGCACAGTGGGCTCGTTGGTCAAGGGGTATAATTCTTGCTTAGGGTGCGAGAGATCCCTGGTACAAATCCCGGATGAGCCCATCTTTTACAGGCATATACTTATGCAAACTTAATAAAATGTCAAGCATTTGGTGGTATATTGGGTACACTATAGATTCCATTTTGTCTAAGTAACCTTGAGTGGCTATAAAGTCTCATTTTGACAAACAAAAAACTGTCAAAATGAAATTACAGGTTTTTCTCTTACCTTTCTTTTGTCTTAGTAACCCTGAGTGGCTTAAAAGAATAGTCTCATTATGACTAACAAAAAGATCAACAATAAATTGCAGGTGTTTATTTTGTCTTTCTTCTGGGTCTGCATGCTTGAGTTGCACACAGTATGTGACAAGTCTTAGGTTCCAACTATCAAAAAAGTCCAAACTCTATTGGGACCTCTAAATCTTGGCACAGCACATTTTAAATATGCATACTTGGATAGCAAGTAACCTTAAGTTATTATTTTCGCAATACTACATACACATTTTGTTGTTTTAAGTTGTTATGTTATTTTTAAAAGGTTACATCTTCATTAAATGAAATTGTGTGTTTGCTCCAGCTTTTTGCATTTTTTCTTAAATAATTTGAGTTTTACTTTAAAAATGGTAAAATCTGAATGAGAGTTTATTATGCAGTTGGCTCGTTGGTCTAGGGGTGTGATTCTCGCTTTGGGTGCGAGAGGTCCCGGGTTCAAATCCCGGACGAGCCCATGGTTTCATATACTTTTATAGTCCTTAATATCTGATAGTATTTAATAGCATTTTAAAATACTCACTAATGTATACAAACAGGTTTACTTACAATTTCATTAATATACATAAAAAAGACATGCACAGTGGGATCGTTGGTCAAGGGGTATAATTCTTGCTTAGGGTGCGAGAGATCCCTGGTACAAATCCCGGATGAGCCCATCTTTTACAGGTATAAACTTATGCATACTTAGTAAAATGTCAAGCATTTGGTGGTATATTGGGTAAACTATAGATTCCATTTTGTCTAAGTAACCTTGAGTGGCTTAAAAGTCTCATTTTGACAAACAAAAAACTGTCAAAATGAAATTACAGGTTTTTCTCTTACCTTTCTTTTGTCTAAGTAACCCTGAGTGGCTTAAAAGAATAGTCTCATTATGACTAACAAAAAGATCAACAATAAATTGCAGGTGTTTATTTTGTCTTTCTTCTGGGTCTGCATGCTTGAGTTGCACACAGTATGTGACAAGTCTTAGGTTCTAATTATCAAAAAAGTCCAAACTTTATTGGGACCTCTAAATCTTGGCACTGCACATTTTAAATATGCATACTTGGATAACAAGTAACCTTAAGTTATTATTTTCGCAATACTACATACACATTTTTTTGTTTTAAGTTGTTATTTTTAAAATGTTACATCTTCATTAAATGAAATTGTGTGTTTGCTCCAGCTTTTTGCATTTTTTCTTAAATAATTTGAGTTTTACTTTAAAAATGGTAAAATCTGAATGAAAAGCCATTACGCAGTTGGCTCGTTGGTCTAGGGGTATGATTCTCGCTTTGGGTGTGGGAGGTCCCGGGTTCAAATCCCGGACGAGCCCATGTTTTCATGTACTTTTATAGTCCTTAATATCTGATAGTATTTAATAGCATTTTAAAATACTCACTAATGTATACAAACAGGTTTACTTACAATTTCATTACTATACATAAAAAAGACATGCACAGTGGGTTCGTTGGTCAAGGGGTATAATTCTTGCTTAGGGTGCGAGAGATCCCTGGTACAAATCCCGGATGAGCCCATCTTTTACAGGCATATACTTATGCAAACTTAGTAAAATGTCAAGCATTTGGTGGTATATTGGGTACACTATAGATTCCATTTTGTCTAAGTAACCTTGAGTGGCTATAAAGTCTCATTTTGACAAACAAAAAACTGTCAAAATGAAATTACAGGTTTTTCTCTTACCTTTCTTTTGTCTAAGTAACCCTGAGTGGCTTAAAAGAATAGTCTCATTATGACTAACAAAAAGATCAACAATAAATTGCAGGTGTTTATTTTGTCTTTCTTCTGGGTCTGCATGCTTGAGTTGCAAACAGTATGTGACAAGTCTTAGGTTCCAACTATCAAAAAAGTCCAAACTCTATTGGGACCTCTAAATCTTGGCACTGCACATTTTAAATATGCATACTTGGATAGCAAGTAACCTTAAGTTATTATTTTCGCAATACTACATACACATTTTGTTGTTTTAGGTTGTTATGTTATTTTTAAAAGGTTACATCTTCATTAAATGAAATTGTGTGTTTGCTCCAGCTTTTTGCATTTTTTCTTAAATAATTTGAGTTTTACTTTAAAAATGGTAAAATCTGAATGAGAGTTTATTACGCAGTTGGCTCGTTGGTCTAGGGGTATGATTCTCGCTTTGGGTGCGAGAGGTCCCGGGTTCAAATCCCGGACGAGCCCATGGTTTCATATACTTTTATAGTCCTTAATATCTGATAGTATTTAATAGCATTTTAAAATACTCACTAATGTATACAAACAGGTTTACTTACAATTTCATTAATATACATAAAAAAGACATGCACAGTGGGATCGTTGGTCAAGGGGTATAATTCTTGCTTAGGGTGCGAGAGATCCCTGGTACAAATCCCGGATGAGCCCATCTTTTACAGGTATAAACTTATGCATACTTAGTAAAATGTCAAGCATTTGGTGGTATATTGGGTAAACTATAGATTCCATTTTGTCTAAGTAACCTTGAGTGGCTTAAAAGTCTCATTTTGACAAACAAAAAACTGTCAAAATGAAATTACAGGTTTTTCTCTTACCTTTCTTTTGTCTAAGTAACCCTGAGTGGCTTAAAAGAATAGTCTCATTATGACTAACAAAAAGATCAACAATAAATTGCAGGTGTTTATTTTGTCTTTCTTCTGGGTCTGCATGCTTGAGTTGCACACAGTATGTGACAAGTCTTAGGTTCTAATTATCAAAAAAGTCCAAACTTTATTGGGACCTCTAAATCTTGGCACTGCACATTTTAAATATGCATACTTGGATAACAAGTAACCTTAAGTTATTATTTTCGCAATACTACATACACATTTTTTTGTTTTAAGTTGTTATTTTTAAAATGTTACATCTTCATTAAATGAAATTGTGTGTTTGCTCCAGCTTTTTGCATTTTTTCTTAAATAATTTGAGTTTTACTTTAAAAATGGTAAAATCTGAATGAAAAGCCATTACGCAGTTGGCTCGTTGGTCTAGGGGTATGATTCTCGCTTTGGGTGTGGGAGGTCCCGGGTTCAAATCCCGGACGAGCCCATGTTTTCATGTACTTTTATAGTCCTTAATATCTGATAGTATTTAATAGCATTTTAAAATACTCACTAATGTATACAAACAGGTTTACTTACAATTTCATTACTATACATAAAAAAGACATGCACAGTGGGCTCGTTGGTCAAGGGGTATAATTCTTGCTTAGGGTGCGAGAGATCCCTGGTACAAATCCCGGATGAGCCCATCTTTTACAGGTATATACTTATGCATACTTAGTAAAATGTCAAGCATTTGGTGGTATATTGGGTAAACTATAGATTCCATTTTGTCTAAGGTACCTTGAGTGGCTTAAAAGTCTCATTTTGACAAACAAAAAACTGTCAAAATGAAATTACAGGTTTTTCTCTTACCTTTCTTTTGTCTAAGTAACCCTGAGTGGCTTAAAAGAATAGTCTCATTATGACTAACAAAAAGATCAACAATAAATTGCAGGTGTTTATTTTGTCTTTCTTCTGGGTCTGCATGCTTGAGTTGCACACAGTATGTGACAAGTCTTAGGTTCCAATTATCAAAAAAGTCCAAACTTTATTAGGACCTCTAAATCTTGGCACTGCACATTTTAAATATGCATACTTGGATAACAAGTAACCTTAAGTTATTATTTTCGCAATACTACATACACATTTTTTTGTTTTAAGTTGTTATTTTTAAAATGTTACATCTTCATTTAAATTAAATTGTGTGTTTGCTCCAGCTTTTTGCATTTTTTCTTAAATAATTTGAGTTTTACTTTAAAAATGGTAAAATCTGAATGAAAAGCCATTACGCAGTTGGCTCGTTGGTCTAGGGGTATGATTCTCGCTTTGGGTGCGAGAGGTCCCGGGTTCAAATCCCAGACGAGCCCATGTTTTCATGTACTTTTATAGTCCTTAATATCTGATAGTATTTAATAGCATTTTAAAATACTCACTAATGTATACAAACAGGTTTACTTACAATTTCATTACTATACATAAAAAAGACATGCACAGTGGGCTCGTTGGTCAAGGGGTATAATTCTTGCTTAGGGTGCGAGAGATCCCTGGTACAAATCCCGGATGAGCCCATCTTTTACAGGCATATACTTATGCAAACTTAATAAAATGTCAAGCATTTGGTGGTATATTGGGTACACTATAGATTCCATTTTGTCTAAGTTACCTTGAGTGGCTATAAAGTCTCATTTTGACAAACAAAAAACTGTCAAAATGAAATTACAGGTTTTTCTCTTACCTTTCTTTTGTCTAAGTAACCCTGAGTGGCTTAAAAGAATAGTCTCATTATGACTAACAAAAAGATCAACAATAAATTGCAGGTGTTTATTTTGTCTTTCTTCTGGGTCTGCATGCTTGAGTTGCACACAGTATGTGACAAGTCTTAGGTTCCAACTATCAAAAAAGTCCAAACTCTATTGGGACCTCTAAATCTTGGCACAGCACATTTTAAATATGCATACTTGGATAGCAAGTAACCTTAAGTTATTATTTTCGCAATACTACATACACATTTTGTTGTTTTAAGTTGTTATGTTATTTTTAAAAGGTTACATCTTCATTAAATGAAATTGTGTGTTTGCTCCAGCTTTTTGCATTTTTTCTTAAATAATTTGAGTTTTACTTTAAAAATGGTAAAATCTGAATGAGAGTTTATTATGCAGATGGCTCGTTGGTCTAGGGGTGTGATTCTCGCTTTGGGTGCGAGAGGTCCCGGGTTCAAATCCCGGACGAGCCCATGGTTTCATATACTTTTATAGTCCTTAATATCTGATAGTATTTAATAGCATTTTAAAATACTCACTAATGTATACAAACAGGTTTACTTACAATTTCATTAATATACATAAAAAAGACATGCACAGTGGGATCGTTGGTCAAGGGGTATAATTCTTGCTTAGGGTGCGAGAGATCCCTGGTACAAATCCCGGATGAGCCCATCTTTTACAGGTATAAACTTATGCATACTTAGTAAAATGTCAAGCATTTGGTGGTATATTGGGTAAACTATAGATTCCATTTTGTCTAAGTAACCTTGAGTGGCTTAAAAGTCTCATTTTGACAAACAAAAAACTGTCAAAATGAAATTACAGGTTTTTCTCTTACCTTTCTTTTGTCTAAGTAACCCTGAGTGGCTTAAAAGAATAGTCTCATTATGACTAACAAAAAGATCAACAATAAATTGCAGGTGTTTATTTTGTCTTTCTTCTGGGTCTGCATGCTTGAGTTGCACACAGTATGTGACAAGTCTTAGGTTCTAATTATCAAAAAAGTCCAAACTTTATTGGGACCTCTAAATCTTGGCACTGCACATTTTAAATATGCATACTTGGATAACAAGTAACCTTAAGTTATTATTTTCGCAATACTACATACACATTTTTTTGTTTTAAGTTGTTATTTTTAAAATGTTACATCTTCATTAAATGAAATTGTGTGTTTGCTCCAGCTTTTTGCATTTTTTCTTAAATAATTTGAGTTTTACTTTAAAAATGGTAAAATCTGAATGAAAAGCCATTACGCAGTTGGCTCGTTGGTCTAGGGGTATGATTCTCGCTTTGGGTGTGGGAGGTCCCGGGTTCAAATCCCGGACGAGCCCATGTTTTCATGTACTTTTACAGTCCTTAATATCTGATAGTATTTAATAGCATTTTAAAATACTCACTAATGTATACAAACAGGTTTACTTACAATTTCATTACTATACATAAAAAAGACATGCACAGTGGGCTCGTTGGTCAAGGGGTATAATTCTTGCTTAGGGTGCGAGAGATCCCTGGTACAAATCCCGGATGAGCCCATCTTTTACAGGCATATACTTATGCAAACTTAGTAAAATGTCAAGCATTTGGTGGTATATTGGGTACACTATAGATTCCATTTTGTCTAAGTAACCTTGAGTGGCTATAAAGTCTCATTTTGACAAACAAAAAACTGTCAAAATGAAATTACAGGTTTTTCTCTTACCTTTCTTTTGTCTAAGTAACCCTGAGTGGCTTAAAAGAATAGTCTCATTATGACTAACAAAAAGATCAACAATAAATTGCAGGTGTTTATTTTGTCTTTCTTCTGGGTCTGCATGCTTGAGTTGCAAACAGTATGTGACAAGTCTTAGGTTCCAACTATCAAAAAAGTCCAAACTCTATTGGGACCTCTAAATCTTGGCACTGCACATTTTAAATATGCATACTTGGATAGCAAGTAACCTTAAGTTATTATTTTCGCAATACTACATACACATTTTGTTGTTTTAGGTTGTTATGTTATTTTTAAAAGGTTACATCTTCATTAAATGAAATTGTGTGTTTGCTCCAGCTTTTTGCATTTTTTCTTAAATAATTTGAGTTTTACTTTAAAAATGGTAAAATCTGAATGAGAGTTTATTATGCAGTTGGCTCGTTGGTCTAGGGGTATGATTCTCGCTTTGGGTGCGAGAGGTCCCGGGTTCAAATCCCGGACGAGCCCATGGTTTCATATACTTTTATAGTCCTTAATATCTGATAGTATTTAATAGCATTTTAAAATACTCACTAATGTATACAAACAGGTTTACTTACAATTTCATTAATATACATAAAAAAGACATGCACAGTGGGATCGTTGGTCAAGGGGTATAATTCTTGCTTAGGGTGCGAGAGATCCCTGGTACAAATCCCGGATGAGCCCATCTTTTACAGGTATAAACTTATGCATACTTAGTAAAATGTCAAGCATTTGGTGGTATATTGGGTAAACTATAGATTCCATTTTGTCTAAGTAACCTTGAGTGGCTTAAAAGTCTCATTTTGACAAACAAAAAACTGTCAAAATGAAATTACAGGTTTTTCTCTTACCTTTCTTTTGTCTAAGTAACCCTGAGTGGCTTAAAAGAATAGTCTCATTATGACTAACAAAAAGATCAACAATAAATTGCAGGTGTTTATTTTGTCTTTCTTCTGGGTCTGCATGCTTGAGTTGCACACAGTATGTCACAAGTCTTAGGTTCCAACTATCAAAAAAGTCCAAACTCTATTGGGACCTCTAAATCTTGGCACTGCACATTTTAAATATGCATACTTGGATAACAAGTAACCTTAAGTTATTATTTTCGCAATACTACATACACATTTTTTTGTTTTAAGTTGTTATTTTTAAAATGTTACATCTTCATTAAATGAAATTGTGTGTTTGCTCCAGCTTTTTGCATTTTTTCTTAAATAATTTGAGTTTTACTTTAAAAATGGTAAAATCTGAATGAAAAGCCATTACGCAGTTGGCTCGTTGGTCTAGGGGTATGATTCTCGCTTTGGGTGTGGGAGGTCCCGGGTTCAAATCCCGGACGAGCCCATGTTTTCATGTACTTTTATAGTCCTTAATATCTGATAGTATTTAATAGCATTTTAAAATACTCACTAATGTATACAAACAGGTTTACTTACAATTTCATTACTATACATAAAAAAGACATGCACAGTGGGCTCGTTGGTCAAGGGGTATAATTCTTGCTTAGGGTGCGAGAGATCCCTGGTACAAATCCCGGATGAGCCCATCTTTTACAGGTATATACTTATGCATACTTAGTAAAATGTCAAGCATTTGGTGGTATATTGGGTAAACTATAGATTCCATTTTGTCTAAGGTACCTTGAGTGGCTTAAAAGTCTCATTTTGACAAACAAAAAACTGTCAAAATGAAATTACAGGTTTTTCTCTTACCTTTCTTTTGTCTAAGTAACCCTGAGTGGCTTAAAAGAATAGTCTCATTATGACTAACAAAAAGATCAACAATAAATTGCAGGTGTTTATTTTGTCTTTCTTCTGGGTCTGCATGCTTGAGTTGCACACAGTATGTGACAAGTCTTAGGTTCCAATTATCAAAAAAGTCCAAACTTTATTAGGACCTCTAAATCTTGGCACTGCACATTTTAAATATGCATACTTGGATAACAAGTAACCTTAAGTTATTATTTTCGCAATACTACATACACATTTTTTTGTTTTAAGTTGTTATTTTTAAAATGTTACATCTTCATTTAAATTAAATTGTGTGTTTGCTCCAGCTTTTTGCATTTTTTCTTAAATAATTTGAGTTTTACTTTAAAAATGGTAAAATCTGAATGAAAAGCCATTACGCAGTTGGCTCGTTGGTCTAGGGGTATGATTCTCGCTTTGGGTGCGAGAGGTCCCGGGTTCAAATCCCAGACGAGCCCATGTTTTCATGTACTTTTATAGTCCTTAATATCTGATAGTATTTAATAGCATTTTAAAATACTCACTAATGTATACAAACAGGTTTACTTACAATTTCATTACTATACATAAAAAAGACATGCACAGTGGGCTCGTTGGTCAAGGGGTATAATTCTTGCTTAGGGTGCGAGAGATCCCTGGTACAAATCCCGGATGAGCCCATCTTTTACAGGCATATACTTATGCAAACTTAATAAAATGTCAAGCATTTGGTGGTATATTGGGTACACTATAGATTCCATTTTGTCTAAGTTACCTTGAGTGGCTATAAAGTCTCATTTTGACAAACAAAAAACTGTCAAAATGAAATTACAGGTTTTTCTCTTACCTTTCTTTTGTCTAAGTAACCCTGAGTGGCTTAAAAGAATAGTCTCATTATGACTAACAAAAAGATCAACAATAAATTGCAGGTGTTTATTTTGTCTTTCTTCTGGGTCTGCATGCTTGAGTTGCACACAGTATGTGACAAGTCTTAGGTTCCAACTATCAAAAAAGTCCAAACTCTATTGGGACCTCTAAATCTTGGCACAGCACATTTTAAATATGCATACTTGGATAGCAAGTAACCTTAAGTTATTATTTTCGCAATACTACATACACATTTTGTTGTTTTAAGTTGTTATGTTATTTTTAAAAGGTTACATCTTCATTAAATGAAATTGTGTGTTTGCTCCAGCTTTTTGCATTTTTTCTTAAATAATTTGAGTTTTACTTTAAAAATGGTAAAATCTGAATGAGAGTTTATTATGCAGATGGCTCGTTGGTCTAGGGGTGTGATTCTCGCTTTGGGTGCGAGAGGTCCCGGGTTCAAATCCCGGACGAGCCCATGGTTTCATATACTTTTATAGTCCTTAATATCTGATAGTATTTAATAGCATTTTAAAATACTCACTAATGTATACAAACAGGTTTACTTACAATTTCATTAATATACATAAAAAAGACATGCACAGTGGGATCGTTGGTCAAGGGGTATAATTCTTGCTTAGGGTGCGAGAGATCCCTGGTACAAATCCCGGATGAGCCCATCTTTTACAGGTATAAACTTATGCATACTTAGTAAAATGTCAAGCATTTGGTGGTATATTGGGTAAACTATAGATTCCATTTTGTCTAAGTAACCTTGAGTGGCTTAAAAGTCTCATTTTGACAAACAAAAAACTGTCAAAATGAAATTACAGGTTTTTCTCTTACCTTTCTTTTGTCTAAGTAACCCTGAGTGGCTTAAAAGAATAGTCTCATTATGACTAACAAAAAGATCAACAATAAATTGCAGGTGTTTATTTTGTCTTTCTTCTGGGTCTGCATGCTTGAGTTGCACACAGTATGTGACAAGTCTTAGGTTCTAATTATCAAAAAAGTCCAAACTTTATTGGGACCTCTAAATCTTGGCACTGCACATTTTAAATATGCATACTTGGATAACAAGTAACCTTAAGTTATTATTTTCGCAATACTACATACACATTTTTTTGTTTTAAGTTGTTATTTTTAAAATGTTACATCTTCATTAAATGAAATTGTGTGTTTGCTCCAGCTTTTTGCATTTTTTCTTAAATAATTTGAGTTTTACTTTAAAAATGGTAAAATCTGAATGAAAAGCCATTACGCAGTTGGCTCGTTGGTCTAGGGGTATGATTCTCGCTTTGGGTGTGGGAGGTCCCGGGTTCAAATCCCGGACGAGCCCATGTTTTCATGTACTTTTACAGTCCTTAATATCTGATAGTATTTAATAGCATTTTAAAATACTCACTAATGTATACAAACAGGTTTACTTACAATTTCATTACTATACATAAAAAAGACATGCACAGTGGGCTCGTTGGTCAAGGGGTATAATTCTTGCTTAGGGTGCGAGAGATCCCTGGTACAAATCCCGGATGAGCCCATCTTTTACAGGCATATACTTATGCAAACTTAGTAAAATGTCAAGCATTTGGTGGTATATTGGGTACACTATAGATTCCATTTTGTCTAAGTAACCTTGAGTGGCTATAAAGTCTCATTTTGACAAACAAAAAACTGTCAAAATGAAATTACAGGTTTTTCTCTTACCTTTCTTTTGTCTAAGTAACCCTGAGTGGCTTAAAAGAATAGTCTCATTATGACTAACAAAAAGATCAACAATAAATTGCAGGTGTTTATTTTGTCTTTCTTCTGGGTCTGCATGCTTGAGTTGCAAACAGTATGTGACAAGTCTTAGGTTCCAACTATCAAAAAAGTCCAAACTCTATTGGGACCTCTAAATCTTGGCACTGCACATTTTAAATATGCATACTTGGATAGCAAGTAACCTTAAGTTATTATTTTCGCAATACTACATACACATTTTGTTGTTTTAGGTTGTTATGTTATTTTTAAAAGGTTACATCTTCATTAAATGAAATTGTGTGTTTGCTCCAGCTTTTTGCATTTTTTCTTAAATAATTTGAGTTTTACTTTAAAAATGGTAAAATCTGAATGAAAAGCCATTACGCAGTTGGCTCGTTGGTCTAGGGGTATGATTCTCGCTTTGGGTGTGGGAGGTCCCGGGTTCAAATCCCGCACGAGCCCATGTTTTCATGTACTTTTATAGTCCTTAATATCTGATAGTATTTAATAGCATTTTAAAATACTCACTAATGTATACAAACAGGTTTACTTACAATTTCATTACTATACATAAAAAAGACATGCACAGTGGGCTCGTTGGTCAAGGGGTATAATTCTTGCTTAGGGTGCGAGAGATCCCTGGTACAAATCCCGGATGAGCCCATCTTTTACAGGTATATACTTATGCATACTTAGTAAAATGTCAAGCATTTGGTGGTATATTGGGTACACTATAGATTCCATTTTGTCTAAGTAACCTTGAGTGGCTATAAAGTCTCATTTTGACAAACAAAAAACTGTCAAAATGAAATTACAGGTTTTTCTCTTACCTTTCTTTTGTCTAAGTAACCCTGAGTGGCTTAAAAGAATAGTCTCATTATGACTAACAAAAAGATCAACAATAAATTGCAGGTGTTTATTTTGTCTTTCTTCTGGGTCTGCATGCTTGAGTTGCACACAGTATGTGACAAGTCTTAGGTTCCAACTATCAAAAAAGTCCAAACTCTATTGGGACCTCTAAATCTTGGCACTGCACATTTTAAATATGCATACTTGGATAGCAAGTAACCTTAAGTTATTATTTTCGCAATACTACATACACATTTTGTTGTTTTAAGTTGTTATGTTATTTTTAAAACGTTACATCTTCATTAAATGAAATTGTGTGTTTGCTCCAGCTTTTTGCATTTTTTCTTAAATAATTTGAGTTTTACTTTAAAAATGGTAAAATCTGAATGAGAGTTTATTATGCAGTTGGCTCGTTGGTCTAGGGGTATGATTCTCGCTTTGGGTGCGAGAGGTCCCGGGTTCAAATCCCGGACGAGCCCATGGTTTCATATACTTTTATAGTCCTTAATATCTGATAGTATTTAATAGCATTTTAAAATACTCACTAATGTATACAAACAGGTTTACTTACAATTTCATTAATATACATAAAAAAGACATGCACAGTGGGATCGTTGGTCAAGGGGTATAATTCTTGCTTAGGGTGCGAGAGATCCCTGGTACAAATCCCGGATGAGCCCATCTTTTACAGGTATAAACTTATGCATACTTAGTAAAATGTCAAGCATTTGGTGGTATATTGGGTAAACTATAGATTCCATTTTGTCTAAGTAACCTTGAGTGGCTTAAAAGTCTCATTTTGACAAACAAAAAACTGTCAAAATGAAATTACAGGTTTTTCTCTTACCTTTCTTTTGTCTAAGTAACCCTGAGTGGCTTAAAAGAATAGTCTCATTATGACTAACAAAAAGATCAACAATAAATTGCAGGTGTTTATTTTGTCTTTCTTCTGGGTCTGCATGCTTGAGTTGCACACAGTATGTGACAAGTCTTAGGTTCTAATTATCAAAAAAGTCCAAACTTTATTGGGACCTCTAAATCTTGGCACTGCACATTTTAAATATGCATACTTGGATAACAAGTAACCTTAAGTTATTATTTTCGCAATACTACATACACATTTTTTCGTTTTAAGTTGTTATTTTTAAAATGTTACATCTTCATTAAATGAAATTGTGTGTTTGCTCCAGCTTTTTGCATTTTTTCTTAAATAATTTGAGTTTTACTTTAAAAATGGTAAAATCTGAATGAAAAGCCATTACGCAGTTGGCTCGTTGGTCTAGGGGTATGATTCTCGCTTTGGGTGTGGGAGGTCCCGGGTTCAAATCCCGGACGAGCCCATGTTTTCATGTACTTTTATAGTCCTTAATATCTGATAGTATTTAATAGCATTTTAAAATACTCACTAATGTATACAAACAGGTTTACTTACAATTTCATTACTATACATAAAAAAGACATGCACAGTGGGCTCGTTGGTCAAGGGGTATAATTCTTGCTTAGGGTGCGAGAGATCCCTGGTACAAATCCCAGATGAGCCCATCTTTTACAGGTATATACTTATGCATACTTAGTAAAATGTCAAGCATTTGGTGGTATATTGGGTAAACTATAGATTCCATTTTGTCTAAGGTACCTTGAGTGGCTTAAAAGTCTCATTTTGACAAACAAAAAACTGTCAAAATGAAATTACAGGTTTTTCTCTTACCTTTCTTTTGTCTAAGTAACCCTGAGTGGCTTAAAAGAATAGTCTCATTATGACTAACAAAAAGATCAACAATAAATTGCAGGTGTTTATTTTGTCTTTCTTCTGGGTCTGCATGCTTGAGTTGCACACAGTATGTGACAAGTCTTAGGTTCCAATTATCAAAAAAGTCCAAACTTTATTAGGACCTCTAAATCTTGGCACTGCACATTTTAAATATGCATACTTGGATAACAAGTAACCTTAAGTTATTATTTTCGCAATACTACATACACATTTTTTTGTTTTAAGTTGTTATTTTTAAAATGTTACATCTTCATTTAAATTAAATTGTGTGTTTGCTCCAGCTTTTTGCATTTTTTCTTAAATAATTTGAGTTTTACTTTAAAAATGGTAAAATCTGAATGAAAAGCCATTACGCAGTTGGCTCGTTGGTCTAGGGGTATGATTCTCGCTTTGGGTGCGAGAGGTCCCGGGTTCAAATCCCAAACGAGCCCATGTTTTCATGTACTTTTATAGTCCTTAATATCTGATAGTATTTAATAGCATTTTAAAATACTCACTAATGTATACAAACAGGTTTACTTACAATTTCATTACTATACATAAAAAAGACATGCACAGTGGGCTCGTTGGTCAAGGGGTATAATTCTTGCTTAGGGTGCGAGAGATCCCTGGTACAAATCCCGGATGAGCCCATCTTTTACAGGCATATACTTATGCAAACTTAATAAAATGTCAAGCATTTGGTGGTATATTGGGTACACTATAGATTCCATTTTGTCTAAGTAACCTTGAGTGGCTATAAAGTCTCATTTTGACAAACAAAAAACTGTCAAAATGAAATTACAGGTTTTTCTCTTACCTTTCTTTTGTCTTAGTAACCCTGAGTGGCTTAAAAGAATAGTCTCATTATGACTAACAAAAAGATCAACAATAAATTGCAGGTGTTTATTTTGTCTTTCTTCTGGGTCTGCATGCTTGAGTTGCACACAGTATGTGACAAGTCTTAGGTTCCAACTATCAAAAAAGTCCAAACTCTATTGGGACCTCTAAATCTTGGCACAGCACATTTTAAATATGCATACTTGGATAGCAAGTAACCTTAAGTTATTATTTTCGCAATACTACATACACATTTTGTTGTTTTAAGTTGTTATGTTATTTTTAAAAGGTTACATCTTCATTAAATGAAATTGTGTGTTTGCTCCAGCTTTTTGCATTTTTTCTTAAATAATTTGAGTTTTACTTTAAAAATGGTAAAATCTGAATGAGAGTTTATTATGCAGTTGGCTCGTTGGTCTAGGGGTGTGATTCTCGCTTTGGGTGCGAGAGGTCCCGGGTTCAAATCCCGGACGAGCCCATGGTTTCATATACTTTTATAGTCCTTAATATCTGATAGTATTTAATAGCATTTTAAAATACTCACTAATGTATACAAACAGGTTTACTTACAATTTCATTAATATACATAAAAAAGACATGCACAGTGGGATCGTTGGTCAAGGGGTATAATTCTTGCTTAGGGTGCGAGAGATCCCTGGTACAAATCCCGGATGAGCCCATCTTTTACAGGTATAAACTTATGCATACTTAGTAAAATGTCAAGCATTTGGTGGTATATTGGGTAAACTATAGATTCCATTTTGTCTAAGTAACCTTGAGTGGCTTAAAAGTCTCATTTTGACAAACAAAAAACTGTCAAAATGAAATTACAGGTTTTTCTCTTACCTTTCTTTTGTCTAAGTAACCCTGAGTGGCTTAAAAGAATAGTCTCATTATGACTAACAAAAAGATCAACAATAAATTGCAGGTGTTTATTTTGTCTTTCTTCTGGGTCTGCATGCTTGAGTTGCACACAGTATGTGACAAGTCTTAGGTTCTAATTATCAAAAAAGTCCAAACTTTATTGGGACCTCTAAATCTTGGCACTGCACATTTTAAATATGCATACTTGGATAACAAGTAACCTTAAGTTATTATTTTCGCAATACTACATACACATTTTTTTGTTTTAAGTTGTTATTTTTAAAATGTTACATCTTCATTAAATGAAATTGTGTGTTTGCTCCAGCTTTTTGCATTTTTTCTTAAATAATTTGAGTTTTACTTTAAAAATGGTAAAATCTGAATGAAAAGCCATTACGCAGTTGGCTCGTTGGTCTAGGGGTATGATTCTCGTTTTGGGTGTGGGAGGTCCCGGGTTCAAATCCCGGACGAGCCCATGTTTTCATGTACTTTTATAGTCCTTAATATCTGATAGTATTTAATAGCATTTTAAAATACTCACTAATGTATACAAACAGGTTTACTTACAATTTCATTACTATACATAAAAAAGACATGCACAGTGGGTTCGTTGGTCAAGGGGTATAATTCTTGCTTAGGGTGCGAGAGATCCCTGGTACAAATCCCGGATGAGCCCATCTTTTACAGGCATATACTTATGCAAACTTAGTAAAATGTCAAGCATTTGGTGGTATATTGGGTACACTATAGATTCCATTTTGTCTAAGTAACCTTGAGTGGCTATAAAGTCTCATTTTGACAAACAAAAAACTGTCAAAATGAAATTACAGGTTTTTCTCTTACCTTTCTTTTGTCTAAGTAACCCTGAGTGGCTTAAAAGAATAGTCTCATTATGACTAACAAAAAGATCAACAATAAATTGCAGGTGTTTATTTTGTCTTTCTTCTGGGTCTGCATGCTTGAGTTGCAAACAGTATGTGACAAGTCTTAGGTTCCAACTATCAAAAAAGTCCAAACTCTATTGGGACCTCTAAATCTTGGCACTGCACATTTTAAATATGCATACTTGGATAGCAAGTAACCTTAAGTTATTATTTTCGCAATACTACATACACATTTTGTTGTTTTAGGTTGTTATGTTATTTTTAAAAGGTTACATCTTCATTAAATGAAATTGTGTGTTTGCTCCAGCTTTTTGCATTTTTTCTTAAATAATTTGAGTTTTACTTTAAAAATGGTAAAATCTGAATGAGAGTTTATTACGCAGTTGGCTCGTTGGTCTAGGGGTATGATTCTCGCTTTGGGTGCGAGAGGTCCCGGGTTCAAATCCCGGACGAGCCCATGGTTTCATATACTTTTATAGTCCTTAATATCTGATAGTATTTAATAGCATTTTAAAATACTCACTAATGTATACAAACAGGTTTACTTACAATTTCATTAATATACATAAAAAAGACATGCACAGTGGGATCGTTGGTCAAGGGGTATAATTCTTGCTTAGGGTGCGAGAGATCCCTGGTACAAATCCCGGATGAGCCCATCTTTTACAGGTATAAACTTATGCATACTTAGTAAAATGTCAAGCATTTGGTGGTATATTGGGTAAACTATAGATTCCATTTTGTCTAAGTAACCTTGAGTGGCTTAAAAGTCTCATTTTGACAAACAAAAAACTGTCAAAATGAAATTACAGGTTTTTCTCTTACCTTTCTTTTGTCTAAGTAACCCTGAGTGGCTTAAAAGAATAGTCTCATTATGACTAACAAAAAGATCAACAATAAATTGCAGGTGTTTATTTTGTCTTTCTTCTGGGTCTGCATGCTTGAGTTGCACACAGTATGTGACAAGTCTTAGGTTCTAATTATCAAAAAAGTCCAAACTTTATTGGGACCTCTAAATCTTGGCACTGCACATTTTAAATATGCATACTTGGATAACAAGTAACCTTAAGTTATTATTTTCGCAATACTACATACACATTTTTTTGTTTTAAGTTGTTATTTTTAAAATGTTACATCTTCATTAAATGAAATTGTGTGTTTGCTCCAGCTTTTTGCATTTTTTCTTAAATAATTTGAGTTTTACTTTAAAAATGGTAAAATCTGAATGAAAAGCCATTACGCAGTTGGCTCGTTGGTCTAGGGGTATGATTCTCGCTTTGGGTGTGGGAGGTCCCGGGTTCAAATCCCGGACGAGCCCATGTTTTCATGTACTTTTATAGTCCTTAATATCTGATAGTATTTAATAGCATTTTAAAATACTCACTAATGTATACAAACAGGTTTACTTACAATTTCATTACTATACATAAAAAAGACATGCACAGTGGGCTCGTTGGTCAAGGGGTATAATTCTTGCTTAGGGTGCGAGAGATCCCTGGTACAAATCCCGGATGAGCCCATCTTTTACAGGTATATACTTATGCATACTTAGTAAAATGTCAAGCATTTGGTGGTATATTGGGTAAACTATAGATTCCATTTTGTCTAAGGTACCTTGAGTGGCTTAAAAGTCTCATTTTGACAAACAAAAAACTGTCAAAATGAAATTACAGGTTTTTCTCTTACCTTTCTTTTGTCTAAGTAACCCTGAGTGGCTTAAAAGAATAGTCTCATTATGACTAACAAAAAGATCAACAATAAATTGCAGGTGTTTATTTTGTCTTTCTTCTGGGTCTGCATGCTTGAGTTGCACACAGTATGTGACAAGTCTTAGGTTCCAATTATCAAAAAAGTCCAAACTTTATTAGGACCTCTAAATCTTGGCACTGCACATTTTAAATATGCATACTTGGATAACAAGTAACCTTAAGTTATTATTTTCGCAATACTACATACACATTTTTTTGTTTTAAGTTGTTATTTTTAAAATGTTACATCTTCATTTAAATTAAATTGTGTGTTTGCTCCAGCTTTTTGCATTTTTTCTTAAATAATTTGAGTTTTACTTTAAAAATGGTAAAATCTGAATGAAAAGCCATTACGCAGTTGGCTCGTTGGTCTAGGGGTATGATTCTCGCTTTGGGTGCGAGAGGTCCCGGGTTCAAATCCCAGACGAGCCCATGTTTTCATGTACTTTTATAGTCCTTAATATCTGATAGTATTTAATAGCATTTTAAAATACTCACTAATGTATACAAACAGGTTTACTTACAATTTCATTACTATACGTAAAAAAGACATGCACAGTGGGCTCGTTGGTCAAGGGGTATAATTCTTGCTTAGGGTGCGAGAGATCCCTGGTACAAATCCCGGATGAGCCCATCTTTTACAGGCATATACTTATGCAAACTTAATAAAATGTCAAGCATTTGGTGGTATATTGGGTACACTATAGATTCCATTTTGTCTAAGTTACCTTGAGTGGCTATAAAGTCTCATTTTGACAAACAAAAAACTGTCAAAATGAAATTACAGGTTTTTCTCTTACCTTTCTTTTGTCTAAGTAACCCTGAGTGGCTTAAAAGAATAGTCTCATTATGACTAACAAAAAGATCAACAATAAATTGCAGGTGTTTATTTTGTCTTTCTTCTGGGTCTGCATGCTTGAGTTGCACACAGTATGTGACAAGTCTTAGGTTCCAACTATCAAAAAAGTCCAAACTCTATTGGGACCTCTAAATCTTGGCACAGCACATTTTAAATATGCATACTTGGATAGCAAGTAACCTTAAGTTATTATTTTCGCAATACTACATACACATTTTGTTGTTTTAAGTTGTTATGTTATTTTTAAAAGGTTACATCTTCATTAAATGAAATTGTGTGTTTGCTCCAGCTTTTTGCATTTTTTCTTAAATAATTTGAGTTTTACTTTAAAAATGGTAAAATCTGAATGAGAGTTTATTATGCAGATGGCTCGTTGGTCTAGGGGTGTGATTCTCGCTTTGGGTGCGAGAGGTCCCGGGTTCAAATCCCGGACGAGCCCATGGTTTCATATACTTTTATAGTCCTTAATATCTGATAGTATTTAATAGCATTTTAAAATACTCACTAATGTATACAAACAGGTTTACTTACAATTTCATTAATATACATAAAAAAGACATGCACAGTGGGATCGTTGGTCAAGGGGTATAATTCTTGCTTAGGGTGCGAGAGATCCCTGGTACAAATCCCGGATGAGCCCATCTTTTACAGGTATAAACTTATGCATACTTAGTAAAATGTCAAGCATTTGGTGGTATATTGGGTAAACTATAGATTCCATTTTGTCTAAGTAACCTTGAGTGGCTTAAAAGTCTCATTTTGACAAACAAAAAACTGTCAAAATGAAATTACAGGTTTTTCTCTTACCTTTCTTTTGTCTAAGTAACCCTGAGTGGCTTAAAAGAATAGTCTCATTATGACTAACAAAAAGATCAACAATAAATTGCAGGTGTTTATTTTGTCTTTCTTCTGGGTCTGCATGCTTGAGTTGCACACAGTATGTGACAAGTCTTAGGTTCTAATTATCAAAAAAGTCCAAACTTTATTGGGACCTCTAAATCTTGGCACTGCACATTTTAAATATGCATACTTGGATAACAAGTAACCTTAAGTTATTATTTTCGCAATACTACATACACATTTTTTTGTTTTAAGTTGTTATTTTTAAAATGTTACATCTTCATTAAATGAAATTGTGTGTTTGCTCCAGCTTTTTGCATTTTTTCTTAAATAATTTGAGTTTTACTTTAAAAATGGTAAAATCTGAATGAAAAGCCATTACGCAGTTGGCTCGTTGGTCTAGGGGTATGATTCTCGCTTTGGGTGTGGGAGGTCCCGGGTTCAAATCCCGGACGAGCCCATGTTTTCATGTACTTTTACAGTCCTTAATATCTGATAGTATTTAATAGCATTTTAAAATACTCACTAATGTATACAAACAGGTTTACTTACAATTTCATTACTATACATAAAAAAGACATGCACAGTGGGCTCGTTGGTCAAGGGGTATAATTCTTGCTTAGGGTGCGAGAGATCCCTGGTACAAATCCCGGATGAGCCCATCTTTTACAGGCATATACTTATGCAAACTTAGTAAAATGTCAAGCATTTGGTGGTATATTGGGTACACTATAGATTCCATTTTGTCTAAGTAACCTTGAGTGGCTATAAAGTCTCATTTTGACAAACAAAAAACTGTCAAAATGAAATTACAGGTTTTTCTCTTACCTTTCTTTTGTCTAAGTAACCCTGAGTGGCTTAAAAGAATAGTCTCATTATGACTAACAAAAAGATCAACAATAAATTGCAGGTGTTTATTTTGTCTTTCTTCTGGGTCTGCATGCTTGAGTTGCAAACAGTATGTGACAAGTCTTAGGTTCCAACTATCAAAAAAGTCCAAACTCTATTGGGACCTCTAAATCTTGGCACTGCACATTTTAAATATGCATACTTGGATAGCAAGTAACCTTAAGTTATTATTTTCGCAATACTACATACACATTTTGTTGTTTTAGGTTGTTATGTTATTTTTAAAAGGTTACATCTTCATTAAATGAAATTGTGTGTTTGCTCCAGCTTTTTGCATTTTTTCTTAAATAATTTGAGTTTTACTTTAAAAATGGTAAAATCTGAATGAGAGTTTATTATGCAGTTGGCTCGTTGGTCTAGGGGTATGATTCTCGCTTTGGGTGCGAGAGGTCCCGGGTTCAAATCCCGGACGAGCCCATGGTTTCATATACTTTTATAGTCCTTAATATCTGATAGTATTTAATAGCATTTTAAAATACTCACTAATGTATACAAACAGGTTTACTTACAATTTCATTAATATACATAAAAAAGACATGCACAGTGGGATCGTTGGTCAAGGGGTATAATTCTTGCTTAGGGTGCGAGAGATCCCTGGTACAAATCCCGGATGAGCCCATCTTTTACAGGTATAAACTTATGCATACTTAGTAAAATGTCAAGCATTTGGTGGTATATTGGGTAAACTATAGATTCCATTTTGTCTAAGTAACCTTGAGTGGCTTAAAAGTCTCATTTTGACAAACAAAAAACTGTCAAAATGAAATTACAGGTTTTTCTCTTACCTTTCTTTTGTCTAAGTAACCCTGAGTGGCTTAAAAGAATAGTCTCATTATGACTAACAAAAAGATCAACAATAAATTGCAGGTGTTTATTTTGTCTTTCTTCTGGGTCTGCATGCTTGAGTTGCACACAGTATGTGACAAGTCTTAGGTTCTAATTATCAAAAAAGTCCAAACTTTATTGGGACCTCTAAATCTTGGCACTGCACATTTTAAATATGCATACTTGGATAACAAGTAACCTTAAGTTATTATTTTCGCAATACTACATACACATTTTTTTGTTTTAAGTTGTTATTTTTAAAATGTTACATCTTCATTAAATGAAATTGTGTGTTTGCTCCAGCTTTTTGCATTTTTTCTTAAATAATTTGAGTTTTACTTTAAAAATGGTAAAATCTGAATGAAAAGCCATTACGCAGTTGGCTCGTTGGTCTAGGGGTATGATTCTCGCTTTGGGTGTGGGAGGTCCCGGGTTCAAATCCCGCACGAGCCCATGTTTTCATGTACTTTTATAGTCCTTAATATCTGATAGTATTTAATAGCATTTTAAAATACTCACTAATGTATACAAACAGGTTTACTTACAATTTCATTACTATACATAAAAAAGACATGCACAGTGGGCTCGTTGGTCAAGGGGTATAATTCTTGCTTAGGGTGCGAGAGATCCCTGGTACAAATCCCGGATGAGCCCATCTTTTACAGGTATATACTTATGCATACTTAGTAAAATGTCAAGCATTTGGTGGTATATTGGGTACACTATAGATTCCATTTTGTCTAAGTAACCTTGAGTGGCTATAAAGTCTCATTTTGACAAACAAAAAACTGTCAAAATGAAATTACAGGTTTTTCTCTTACCTTTCTTTTGTCTAAGTAACCCTGAGTGGCTTAAAAGAATAGTCTCATTATGACTAACAAAAAGATCAACAATAAATTGCAGGTGTTTATTTTGTCTTTCTTCTGGGTCTGCATGCTTGAGTTGCACACAGTATGTGACAAGTCTTAGGTTCCAACTATCAAAAAAGTCCAAACTCTATTGGGACCTCTAAATCTTGGCACTGCACATTTTAAATATGCATACTTGGATAGCAAGTAACCTTAAGTTATTATTTTCGCAATACTACATACACATTTTGTTGTTTTAAGTTGTTATGTTATTTTTAAAACGTTACATCTTCATTAAATGAAATTGTGTGTTTGCTCCAGCTTTTTGCATTTTTTCTTAAATAATTTGAGTTTTACTTTAAAAATGGTAAAATCTGAATGAGAGTTTATTATGCAGTTGGCTCGTTGGTCTAGGGGTATGATTCTCGCTTTGGGTGCGAGAGGTCCCGGGTTCAAATCCCGGACGAGCCCATGGTTTCATATACTTTTATAGTCCTTAATATCTGATAGTATTTAATAGCATTTTAAAATACTCACTAATGTATACAAACAGGTTTACTTACAATTTCATTAATATACATAAAAAAGACATGCACAGTGGGATCGTTGGTCAAGGGGTATAATTCTTGCTTAGGGTGCGAGAGATCCCTGGTACAAATCCCGGATGAGCCCATCTTTTACAGGTATAAACTTATGCATACTTAGTAAAATGTCAAGCATTTGGTGGTATATTGGGTAAACTATAGATTCCATTTTGTCTAAGTAACCTTGAGTGGCTTAAAAGTCTCATTTTGACAAACAAAAAACTGTCAAAATGAAATTACAGGTTTTTCTCTTACCTTTCTTTTGTCTAAGTAACCCTGAGTGGCTTAAAAGAATAGTCTCATTATGACTAACAAAAAGATCAACAATAAATTGCAGGTGTTTATTTTGTCTTTCTTCTGGGTCTGCATGCTTGAGTTGCACACAGTATGTGACAAGTCTTAGGTTCTAATTATCAAAAAAGTCCAAACTTTATTGGGACCTCTAAATCTTGGCACTGCACATTTTAAATATGCATACTTGGATAACAAGTAACCTTAAGTTATTATTTTCGCAATACTACATACACATTTTTTCGTTTTAAGTTGTTATTTTTAAAATGTTACATCTTCATTAAATGAAATTGTGTGTTTGCTCCAGCTTTTTGCATTTTTTCTTAAATAATTTGAGTTTTACTTTAAAAATGGTAAAATCTGAATGAAAAGCCATTACGCAGTTGGCTCGTTGGTCTAGGGGTATGATTCTCGCTTTGGGTGTGGGAGGTCCCGGGTTCAAATCCCGGACGAGCCCATGTTTTCATGTACTTTTATAGTCCTTAATATCTGATAGTATTTAATAGCATTTTAAAATACTCACTAATGTATACAAACAGGTTTACTTACAATTTCATTACTATACATAAAAAAGACATGCACAGTGGGCTCGTTGGTCAAGGGGTATAATTCTTGCTTAGGGTGCGAGAGATCCCTGGTACAAATCCCAGATGAGCCCATCTTTTACAGGTATATACTTATGCATACTTAGTAAAATGTCAAGCATTTGGTGGTATATTGGGTAAACTATAGATTCCATTTTGTCTAAGGTACCTTGAGTGGCTTAAAAGTCTCATTTTGACAAACAAAAAACTGTCAAAATGAAATTACAGGTTTTTCTCTTACCTTTCTTTTGTCTAAGTAACCCTGAGTGGCTTAAAAGAATAGTCTCATTATGACTAACAAAAAGATCAACAATAAATTGCAGGTGTTTATTTTGTCTTTCTTCTGGGTCTGCATGCTTGAGTTGCACACAGTATGTGACAAGTCTTAGGTTCCAATTATCAAAAAAGTCCAAACTTTATTAGGACCTCTAAATCTTGGCACTGCACATTTTAAATATGCATACTTGGATAACAAGTAACCTTAAGTTATTATTTTCGCAATACTACATACACATTTTTTTGTTTTAAGTTGTTATTTTTAAAATGTTACATCTTCATTTAAATTAAATTGTGTGTTTGCTCCAGCTTTTTGCATTTTTTCTTAAATAATTTGAGTTTTACTTTAAAAATGGTAAAATCTGAATGAAAAGCCATTATGCAGTTGGCTCGTTGGTCTAGGGGTATGATTCTCGCTTTGGGTGCGAGAGATCCCGGGTTCAAATCCCAGACGAGCCCATGTTTTCATGTACTTTTATAGTCCTTAATATCTGATAGTATTTAATAGCATTTTAAAATACTCACTAATGTATACAAACAGGTTTACTTACAATTTCATTACTATACATAAAAAAGACATGCACAGTGGGCTCGTTGGTCAAGGGGTATAATTCTTGCTTAGGGTGCGAGAGATCCCTGGTACAAATCCCGGATGAGCCCATCTTTTACAGGCATATACTTATGCAAACTTAATAAAATGTCAAGCATTTGGTGGTATATTGGGTACACTATAGATTCCATTTTGTCTAAGTAACCCTGAGTGGCTTAAAAGAATAGTCTCATTATGACTAACAAAAAGATCAACAATAAATTGCAGGTGTTTATTTTGTCTTTCTTCTGGGTCTGCATGCTTGAGTTGCACACAGTATGTGACAAGTCTTAGGTTCCAACTATCAAAAAAGTCCAAACTCTATTGGGACCTCTAAATCTTGGCACAGCACATTTTAAATATGCATACTTGGATAGCAAGTAACCTTAAGTTATTATTTTCGCAATACTACATACACATTTTGTTGTTTTAAGTTGTTATGTTATTTTTAAAAGGTTACATCTTCATTAAATGAAATTGTGTGTTTGCTCCAGCTTTTTGCATTTTTTCTTAAATAATTTGAGTTTTACTTTAAAAATGGTAAAATCTGAATGAGAGTTTATTATGCAGTTGGCTCGTTGGTCTAGGGGTGTGATTCTCGCTTTGGGTGCGAGAGGTCCCGGGTTCAAATCCCGGACGAGCCCATGGTTTCATATACTTTTATAGTCCTTAATATCTGATAGTATTTAATAGCATTTTAAAATACTCACTAATGTATACAAACAGGTTTACTTACAATTTCATTAATATACATAAAAAAGACATGCACAGTGGGATCGTTGGTCAAGGGGTATAATTCTTGCTTAGGGTGCGAGAGATCCCTGGTACAAATCCCGGATGAGCCCATCTTTTACAGGTATAAACTTATGCATACTTAGTAAAATGTCAAGCATTTGGTGGTATATTGGGTAAACTATAGATTCCATTTTGTCTAAGTAACCTTGAGTGGCTTAAAAGTCTCATTTTGACAAACAAAAAACTGTCAAAATGAAATTACAGGTTTTTCTCTTACCTTTCTTTTGTCTAAGTAACCCTGAGTGGCTTAAAAGAATAGTCTCATTATGACTAACAAAAAGATCAACAATAAATTGCAGGTGTTTATTTTGTCTTTCTTCTGGGTCTGCATGCTTGAGTTGCACACAGTATGTGACAAGTCTTAGGTTCTAATTATCAAAAAAGTCCAAACTTTATTGGGACCTCTAAATCTTGGCACTGCACATTTTAAATATGCATACTTGGATAACAAGTAACCTTAAGTTATTATTTTCGCAATACTACATACACATTTTTTTGTTTTAAGTTGTTATTTTTAAAATGTTACATCTTCATTAAATGAAATTGTGTGTTTGCTCCAGCTTTTTGCATTTTTTCTTAAATAATTTGAGTTTTACTTTAAAAATGGTAAAATCTGAATGAAAAGCCATTACGCAGTTGGCTCGTTGGTCTAGGGGTATGATTCTCGCTTTGGGTGTGGGAGGTCCCGGGTTCAAATCCCGGACGAGCCCATGTTTTCATGTACTTTTATAGTCCTTAATATCTGATAGTATTTAATAGCATTTTAAAATACTCACTAATGTATACAAACAGGTTTACTTACAATTTCATTACTATACATAAAAAAGACATGCACAGTGGGCTCGTTGGTCAAGGGGTATAATTCTTGCTTAGGGTGCGAGAGATCCCTGGTACAAATCCCGGATGAGCCCATCTTTTACAGGCATATACTTATGCAAACTTAGTAAAATGTCAAGCATTTGGTGGTATATTGGGTACACTATAGATTCCATTTTGTCTAAGTAACCTTGAGTGGCTATAAAGTCTCATTTTGACAAACAAAAAACTGTCAAAATGAAATTACAGGTTTTTCTCTTACCTTTCTTTTGTCTAAGTAACCCTGAGTGGCTTAAAAGAATAGTCTCATTATGACTAACAAAAAGATCAACAATAAATTGCAGGTGTTTATTTTGTCTTTCTTCTGGGTCTGCATGCTTGAGTTGCAAACAGTATGTGACAAGTCTTAGGTTCCAACTATCAAAAAAGTCCAAACTCTATTGGGACCTCTAAATCTTGGCACTGCACATTTTAAATATGCATACTTGGATAGCAAGTAACCTTAAGTTATTATTTTCGCAATACTACATACACATTTTGTTGTTTTAGGTTGTTATGTTATTTTTAAAAGGTTACATCTTCATTAAATGAAATTGTGTGTTTGCTCCAGCTTTTTGCATTTTTTCTTAAATAATTTGAGTTTTACTTTAAAAATGGTAAAATCTGAATGAGAGTTTATTACGCAGTTGGCTCGTTGGTCTAGGGGTATGATTCTCGCTTTGGGTGCGAGAGGTCCCGGGTTCAAATCCCGGACGAGCCCATGGTTTCATATACTTTTATAGTCCTTAATATCTGATAGTATTTAATAGCATTTTAAAATACTCACTAATGTATACAAACAGGTTTACTTACAATTTCATTAATATACATAAAAAAGACATGCACAGTGGGATCGTTGGTCAAGGGGTATAATTCTTGCTTAGGGTGCGAGAGATCCCTGGTACAAATCCCGGATGAGCCCATCTTTTACAGGTATAAACTTATGCATACTTAGTAAAATGTCAAGCATTTGGTGGTATATTGGGTAAACTATAGATTCCATTTTGTCTAAGTAACCTTGAGTGGCTTAAAAGTCTCATTTTGACAAACAAAAAACTGTCAAAATGAAATTACAGGTTTTTCTCTTACCTTTCTTTTGTCTAAGTAACCCTGAGTGGCTTAAAAGAATAGTCTCATTATGACTAACAAAAAGATCAACAATAAATTGCAGGTGTTTATTTTGTCTTTCTTCTGGGTCTGCATGCTTGAGTTGCACACAGTATGTGACAAGTCTTAGGTTCTAATTATCAAAAAAGTCCAAACTTTATTGGGACCTCTAAATCTTGGCACTGCACATTTTAAATATGCATACTTGGATAACAAGTAACCTTAAGTTATTATTTTCGCAATACTACATACACATTTTTTTGTTTTAAGTTGTTATTTTTAAAATGTTACATCTTCATTAAATGAAATTGTGTGTTTGCTCCAGCTTTTTGCATTTTTTCTTAAATAATTTGAGTTTTACTTTAAAAATGGTAAAATCTGAATGAAAAGCCATTACGCAGTTGGCTCGTTGGTCTAGGGGTATGATTCTCGCTTTGGGTGTGGGAGGTCCCGGGTTCAAATCCCGGACGAGCCCATGTTTTCATGTACTTTTATAGTCCTTAATATCTGATAGTATTTAATAGCATTTTAAAATACTCACTAATGTATACAAACAGGTTTACTTACAATTTCATTACTATACATAAAAGAGACATGCACAGTGGGCTCGTTGGTCAAGGGGTATAATTCTTGCTTAGGGTGCGAGAGATCCCTGGTACAAATCCCGGATGAGCCCATCTTTTACAGGTATATACTTATGCATACTTAGTAAAATGTCAAGCATTTGGTGGTATATTGGGTAAACTATAGATTCCATTTTGTCTAAGGTACCTTGAGTGGCTTAAAAGTCTCATTTTGACAAACAAAAAACTGTCAAAATGAAATTACAGGTTTTTCTCTTACCTTTCTTTTGTCTAAGTAACCCTGAGTGGCTTAAAAGAATAGTCTCATTATGACTAACAAAAAGATCAACAATAAATTGCAGGTGTTTATTTTGTCTTTCTTCTGGGTCTGCATACTTGAGTTGCACACAGTATGTGACAAGTCTTTGGTCCAACTATCAAAAAAGTCCAAACTCTATTGGGACCTCCAAATCTTGGCACTGCACATTTTAAATATGCATACTTGGATAACAAGTAACCTTAAGTTATTATTTTCGCAATACTACATACACATTTTTTTGTTTTAAGTTGTTATTTTTAAAATGTTACATCTTCATTTAAATGAAATTGTGTGTTTGCTCCAGCTTTTTGCATTTTTTCTTAAATAATTTGAGTTTTACTTTAAAAATGGTAAAATCTGAATGAAAAGCCATTACGCAGTTGGCTCGTTGGTCTAGGGGTATGATTCTCGCTTTGGGTGCGAGAGGTCCCGGGTTCAAATCCCAGACGAGCCCATGTTTTCATGTACTTTTATAGTCCTTAATATCTGATAGTATTTAATAGCATTTTAAAATACTCACTAATGTATACAAACAGGTTTACTTGCAATTTCATTACTATACATAAAAAAGACATGCACAGTGGGCTCGTTGGTCAAGGGGTATAATTCTTGCTTAGGGTGCGAGAGATCCCTGGTACAAATCCCGGATGAGCCCATCTTTTACAGGCATATACTTATGCAAACTTAATAAAATGTCAAGCATTTGGTGGTATATTGGGTACACTATAGATTCCATTTTGTCTAAGTAACCTTGAGTGGCTATAAAGTCTCATTTTGACAAACAAAAAACTGTCAAAATGAAATTACAGGTTTTTCTCTTACCTTTCTTTTGTCTAAGTAACCCTGAGTGGCTTAAAAGAATAGTCTCATTATGACTAACAAAAAGATCAACAATAAATTGCAGGTGTTTATTTTGTCTTTCTTCTGGGTCTGCATGCTTGAGTTGCACACAGTATGTGACAAGTCTTAGGTTCCAACTATCAAAAAAGTCCAAACTCTATTGGGACCTCTAAATCTTGGCACTGCACATTTTAAATATGCATACTTGGATAGCAAGTAACCTTAAGTTATTATTTTCGCAATACTACATACACATTTTGTTGTTTTAAGTTGTTATGTTATTTTTAAAACGTTACATCTTCATTAAATGAAATTGTGTGTTTGCTCCAGCTTTTTGCATTTTTTCTTAAATAATTTGAGTTTTACTTTAAAAATGGTAAAATCTGAATGAGAGGTTATTATGCAGTTGGCTCGTTGGTCTAGGGGTATGATTCTCGCTTTGGGTGCGTGAGGTCCCGGGTTCAAATCCCGGACGAGCCCATGGTTTCATATACTTTTATAGTCCTTAATATCTGATAGTATTTAATAGCATTTTAAAATACTCACTAATGTATACAAACAGGTTTACTTACAATTTCATTAATATACATAAAAAAGACATGCACAGTGGGCTCGTTGGTCAAGGGGTATAATTCTTGCTTAGGGTGCGAGAGATCCCTGGTACAAATCCCGGATGAGCCCATCTTTTACAGGTATAAACTTATGCATACTTAGTAAAATGTCAAGCATTTGGTGGTATATTGGGTAAACTATAGATTCCATTTTGTCTAAGTAACCTTGAGTGGCTTAAAAGTCTCATTTTGACAAACAAAAAACTGTCAAAATGAAATCACAGGTTTTTCTCTTACCTTTCTTTTGTCTAAGTAACCCTGAGGGGCTTAAAAGAATAGTCTCATTATGACTAACAAAAAGATCAACAATAAATTGCAGGTGTTTATTTTGTCTTTCTTCTGGGTCTGCATGCTTGAGTTGCACACAGTATGTGACAAGTCTTAGGTTCTAATTATCAAAAAAGTCCAAACTTTATTGGGACCTCTAAATCTTGGCACTGCACATTTTAAATATGCATACTTGGATAACAAGTAACCTTAAGTTATTATTTTCGCAATACTACATACACATTTTTTTGTTTTAAGTTGTTATTTTTAAAATGTTACATCTTCATTAAATGAAATTGTGTGTTTGCTCCAGCTTTTTGCATTTTTTCTTAAATAATTTGAGTTTTACTTTAAAAATGGTAAAATCTGAATGAAAAGCCATTACGCAGTTGGCTCGTTGGTCTAGGGGTATGATTCTCGCTTTGGGTGTGGGAGGTCCCGAGTTCAAATCCCGGACGAGCCCATGTTTTCATGTACTTTTATAGTCCTTAATATCTGATAGTATTTAATAGCATTTTAAAATACTCACTAATGTATACAAACAGGTTTACTTACAATTTCATTACTATACATAAAAAAGACATGCACAGTGGGCTCGTTGGTCAAGGGGTATAATTCTTGCTTAGGGTGCGAGAGATCCCTGGTACAAATCCCGGATGAGCCCATCTTTTACAGGCATATACTTATGCAAACTTAGTAAAATGTCAAGCATTTGGTGGTATATTGGGTACACTATAGATTCCATTTTGTCTAAGTAACCTTGAGTGGCTATAAAGTCTCATTTTGACAAACAAAAAACTGTCAAAATGAAATTACAGGTTTTTCTCTTACCTTTCTTTTGTCTAAGTAACCCTGAGTGGCTTAAAAGAATAGTCTCATTATGACTAACAAAAAGATCAACAATAAATTGCAGGTGTTTATTTTGTCTTTCTTCTGGGTCTGCATGCTTGAGTTGCACACAGTATGTGACAAGTCTTAGGTTCCAATTATCAAAAAAGTCCAAACTTTATTAGGACCTCTAAATCTTGGCACTGCACATTTTAAATATGCATACTTGGATAACAAGTAACCTTAAGTTATTATTTTCGCAATACTACATACACATTTTTTTGTTTTAAGTTGTTATTTTTAAAATGTTACATCTTCATTTAAATTAAATTGTGTGTTTGCTCCAGCTTTTTGCATTTTTTCTTAAATAATTTGAGTTTTACTTTAAAAATGGTAAAATCTGAATGAGAGTTTATTATGCAGTTGGCTCGTTGGTCTAGGGGTGTGATTCTCGCTTTGGGTGCGAGAGGTCCCGGGTTCAAATCCCGGACGAGCCCATGGTTTCATATACTTTTATAGTCCTTAATATCTGATAGTATTTAATAGCATTTTAAAATACTCACTAATGTATACAAACAGGTTTACTTACAATTTCATTAATATACATAAAAAAGACATGCACAGTGGGATCGTTGGTCAAGGGGTATAATTCTTGCTTAGGGTGCGAGAGATCCCTGGTACAAATCCCGGATGAGCCCATCTTTTACAGGTATAAACTTATGCATACTTAGTAAAATGTCAAGCATTTGGTGGTATATTGGGTAAACTATAGATTCCATTTTGTCTAAGTAACCTTGAGTGGCTTAAAAGTCTCATTTTGACAAACAAAAAACTGTCAAAATGAAATTACAGGTTTTTCTCTTACCTTTCTTTTGTCTAAGTAACCCTGAGTGGCTTAAAAGAATAGTCTCATTATGACTAACAAAAAGATCAACAATAAATTGCAGGTGTTTATTTTGTCTTTCTTCTGGGTCTGCATGCTTGAGTTGCACACAGTATGTGACAAGTCTTAGGTTCTAATTATCAAAAAAGTCCAAACTTTATTGGGACCTCTAAATCTTGGCACTGCACATTTTAAATATGCATACTTGGATAACAAGTAACCTTAAGTTATTATTTTCGCAATACTACATACACATTTTTTTGTTTTAAGTTGTTATTTTTAAAATGTTACATCTTCATTAAATGAAATTGTGTGTTTGCTCCAGCTTTTTGCATTTTTTCTTAAATAATTTGAGTTTTACTTTAAAAATGGTAAAATCTGAATGAAAAGCCATTACGCAGTTGGCTCGTTGGTCTAGGGGTATGATTCTCGCTTTGGGTGTGGGAGGTCCCGAGTTCAAATCCCGGACGAGCCCATGTTTTCATGTACTTTTATAGTCCTTAATATCTGATAGTATTTAATAGCATTTTAAAATACTCACTAATGTATACAAACAGGTTTACTTACAATTTCATTACTATACATAAAAAAGACATGCACAGTGGGCTCGTTGGTCAAGGGGTATAATTCTTGCTTAGGGTGCGAGAGATCCCTGGTACAAATCCCGGATGAGCCCATCTTTTACAGGCATATACTTATGCAAACTTAGTAAAATGTCAAGCATTTGGTGGTATATTGGGTACACTATAGATTCCATTTTGTCTAAGTAACCTTGAGTGGCTATAAAGTCTCATTTTGACAAACAAAAAACTGTCAAAATGAAATTACAGGTTTTTCTCTTACCTTTCTTTTGTCTAAGTAACCCTGAGTGGCTTAAAAGAATAGTCTCATTATGACTAACAAAAAGATCAACAATAAATTGCAGGTGTTTATTTTGTCTTTCTTCTGGGTCTGCATGCTTGAGTTGCACACAGTATGTGACAAGTCTTAGGTTCCAATTATCAAAAAAGTCCAAACTTTATTAGGACCTCTAAATCTTGGCACTGCACATTTTAAATATGCATACTTGGATAACAAGTAACCTTAAGTTATTATTTTCGCAATACTACATACACATTTTTTTGTTTTAAGTTGTTATTTTTAAAATGTTACATCTTCATTTAAATTAAATTGTGTGTTTGCTCCAGCTTTTTGCATTTTTTCTTAAATAATTTGAGTTTTACTTTAAAAATGGTAAAATCTGAATGAGAGTTTATTATGCAGTTGGCTCGTTGGTCTAGGGGTGTGATTCTCGCTTTGGGTGCGAGAGGTCCCGGGTTCAAATCCCGGACGAGCCCATGGTTTCATATACTTTTATAGTCCTTAATATCTGATAGTATTTAATAGCATTTTAAAATACTCACTAATGTATACAAACAGGTTTACTTACAATTTCATTAATATACATAAAAAAGACATGCACAGTGGGATCGTTGGTCAAGGGGTATAATTCTTGCTTAGGGTGCGAGAGATCCCTGGTACAAATCCCGGATGAGCCCATCTTTTACAGGTATAAACTTATGCATACTTAGTAAAATGTCAAGCATTTGGTGGTATATTGGGTAAACTATAGATTCCATTTTGTCTAAGTAACCTTGAGTGGCTTAAAAGTCTCATTTTGACAAACAAAAAACTGTCAAAATGAAATTACAGGTTTTTCTCTTACCTTTCTTTTGTCTAAGTAACCCTGAGTGGCTTAAAAGAATAGTCTCATTATGACTAACAAAAAGATCAACAATAAATTGCAGGTGTTTATTTTGTCTTTCTTCTGGGTCTGCATGCTTGAGTTGCACACAGTATGTGACAAGTCTTAGGTTCTAATTATCAAAAAAGTCCAAACTTTATTGGGACCTCTAAATCTTGGCACTGCACATTTTAAATATGCATACTTGGATAACAAGTAACCTTAAGTTATTATTTTCGCAATACTACATACACATTTTTTTGTTTTAAGTTGTTATTTTTAAAATGTTACATCTTCATTAAATGAAATTGTGTGTTTGCTCCAGCTTTTTGCATTTTTTCTTAAATAATTTGAGTTTTACTTTAAAAATGGTAAAATCTGAATGAAAAGCCATTACGCAGTTGGCTCGTTGGTCTAGGGGTATGATTCTCGCTTTGGGTGTGGGAGGTCCCGGGTTCAAATCCCGGACGAGCCCATGTTTTCATGTACTTTTATAGTCATTAATATCTGATAGTATTTAATAGCATTTTAAAATACTCACTAATGTATACAAACAGGTTTACTTACAATTTCATTACTATACATAAAAAAGACATGCACAGTGGGCTCGTTGGTCAAGGGGTATAATTCTTGCTTAGGGTGCGAGAGATCCCTGGTACAAATCCCGGATGAGCCCATCTTTTACAGGCATATACTTATGCAAACTTAGTAAAATGTCAAGCATTTGGTGGTATATTGGGTACACTATAGATTCCATTTTGTCTAAGTAACCTTGAGTGGCTATAAAGTCTCATTTTGACAAACAAAAAACTGTCAAAATGAAATTACAGGTTTTTCTCTTACCTTTCTTTTGTCTAAGTAACCCTGAGTGGCTTAAAAGAATAGTCTCATTATGACTAACAAAAAGATCAACAATAAATTGCAGGTGTTTATTTTGTCTTTCTTCTGGGTCTGCATGCTTGAGTTGCAAACAGTATGTGACAAGTCTTAGGTTCCAACTATCAAAAAAGTCCAAACTCTATTGGGACCTCTAAATCTTGGCACTGCACATTTTAAATATGCATACTTGGATAGCAAGTAACCTTAAGTTATTATTTTCGCAATACTACATACACATTTTGTTGTTTTAGGTTGTTATGTTATTTTTAAAAGGTTACATCTTCATTAAATGAAATTGTGTGTTTGCTCCAGCTTTTTGCATTTTTTCTTAAATAATTTGAGTTTTACTTTAAAAATGGTAAAATCTGAATGAGAGTTTATTATGCAGTTGGCTCGTTGGTCTAGGGGTATGATTCTCGCTTTGGGTGCGAGAGGTCCCGGGTTCAAATCCCGGACGAGCCCATGGTTTCATATACTTTTATAGTCCTTAATATCTGATAGTATTTAATAGCATTTTAAAATACTCACTAATGTATACAAACAGGTTTACTTACAATTTCATTAATATACATAAAAAAGACATGCACAGTGGGATCGTTGGTCAAGGGGTATAATTCTTGCTTAGGGTGCGAGAGATCCCTGGTACAAATCCCGGATGAGCCCATCTTTTACAGGTATAAACTTATGCATACTTAGTAAAATGTCAAGCATTTGGTGGTATATTGGGTAAACTATAGATTCCATTTTGTCTAAGTAACCTTGAGTGGCTTAAAAGTCTCATTTTGACAAACAAAAAACTGTCAAAATGAAATTACAGGTTTTTCTCTTACCTTTCTTTTGTCTAAGTAACCCTGAGTGGCTTAAAAGAATAGTCTCATTATGACTAACAAAAAGATCAACAATAAATTGCAGGTGTTTATTTTGTCTTTCTTCTGGGTCTGCATACTTGAGTTGCACACAGTATGTGACAAGTCTTTGGTCCAACTATCAAAAAAGTCCAAACTCTATTGGGACCTCCAAATCTTGGCACTGCACATTTTAAATATGCATACTTGGATAACAAGTAACCTTAAGTTATTATTTTCGCAATACTACATACACATTTTTTTGTTTTAAGTTGTTATTTTTAAAATGTTACATCTTCATTTAAATGAAATTGTGTGTTTGCTCCAGCTTTTTGCATTTTTTCTTAAATAATTTGAGTTTTACTTTAAAAATGGTAAAATCTGAATGAAAAGCCATTACGCAGTTGGCTCGTTGGTCTAGGGGTATGATTCTCGCTTTGGGTGCGAGAGGTCCCGGGTTCAAATCCCAGACGAGCCCATGTTTTCATGTACTTTTATAGTCCTTAATATCTGATAGTATTTAATAGCATTTTAAAATACTCACTAATGTATACAAACAGGTTTACTTGCAATTTCATTACTATACATAAAAAAGACATGCACAGTGGGCTCGTTGGTCAAGGGGTATAATTCTTGCTTAGGGTGCGAGAGATCCCTGGTACAAATCCCGGATGAGCCCATCTTTTACAGGCATATACTTATGCAAACTTAATAAAATGTCAAGCATTTGGTGGTATATTGGGTACACTATAGATTCCATTTTGTCTAAGTAACCTTGAGTGGCTATAAAGTCTCATTTTGACAAACAAAAAACTGTCAAAATGAAATTACAGGTTTTTCTCTTACCTTTCTTTTGTCTAAGTAACCCTGAGTGGCTTAAAAGAATAGTCTCATTATGACTAACAAAAAGATCAACAATAAATTGCAGGTGTTTATTTTGTCTTTCTTCTGGGTCTGCATGCTTGAGTTGCACACAGTATGTGACAAGTCTTAGGTTCCAACTATCAAAAAAGTCCAAACTCTATTGGGACCCCTAAATCTTGGCACTGCACATTTTAAATATGCATACTTGGATAGCAAGTAACCTTAAGTTATTATTTTCGCAATACTACATACACATTTTGTTGTTTTAAGTTGTTATGTTATTTTTAAAATGTTACATCTTCATTAAATGAAATTGTGTGTTTGCTCCAGCTTTTTGCATTTTTTCTTAAATAATTTGAGTTTTACTTTAAAAATGGTAAAATCTGAATGAGAGTTTATTATGCAGTTGGCTCGTTGGTCTAGGGGTATGATTCTCGCTTTAGGTGCGAGAGGTCCCGGGTTCAAATCCCGGACGAGCCCATGGTTTCATATACTTTTATAGTCCTTAATATCTGATAGTATTTAATAGCATTTTAAAATACTCACTAATGTATACAAACAGGTTTACTTACAATTTCATTAATATACATAAAAAAGACATGCACAGTGGGATCGTTGGTCAAGGGGTATAATTCTTGCTTAGGGTGCGAGAGATCCCTGGTACAAATCCCGGATGAGCCCATCTTTTACAGGTATAAACTTATGCATACTTAGTAAAATGTCAAGCATTTGGTGGTATATTGGGTAAACTATAGATTCCATTTTGTCTAAGTAACCTTGAGTGGCTTAAAAGTCTCATTTTGACAAACAAAAAACTGTCAAAATGAAATTACAGGTTTTTCTCTTACCTTTCTTTTGTCTAAGTAACCCTGAGTGGCTTAAAAGAATAGTCTCATTATGACTAACAAAAAGATCAACAGTAAATTGCAGGTGTTTATTTTGTCTTTCTTCTGGGTCTGCATGCTTGAGTTGCACACAGTATGTGACAAGTCTTAGGTTCTAATTATCAAAAAAGTCCAAACTTTATTGGGACCTCTAAATCTTGGCACTGCACATTTTAAATATGCATACTTGGATAACAAGTAACCTTAAGTTATTATTTTCGCAATACTACATACACATTTTTTTGTTTTAAGTTGTTATTTTTAAAATGTTACATCTTCATTAAATGAAATTGTGTGTTTGCTCCAGCTTTTTGCATTTTTTCTTAAATAATTTGAGTTTTACTTTAAAAATGGTAAAATCTGAATGAAAAGCCATTACGCAGTTGGCTCGTTGGTCTAGGGGTATGATTCTCGCTTTGGGTGTGGGAGGTCCCGGGTTCAAATCCCGGACGAGCCCATGTTTTCATGTACTTTTATAGTCCTTAATATCTGATAGTATTTAATAGCATTTTAAAATACTCACTAATGTATACAAACAGGTTTACTTACAATTTCATTACTATACATAAAAAAGACATGCACAGTGGGCTCGTTGGTCAAGGGGTATAATTCTTGCTTAGGGTGCGAGAGATCCCTGGTACAAATCCCGGATGAGCCCATCTTTTACAGGTATATACTTATGCATACTTAGTAAAATGTCAAGCATTTGGTGGTATATTGGGTAAACTATAGATTCCATTTTGTCTAAGGTACCTTGAGTGGCTTAAAAGTCTCATTTTGACAAACAAAAAACTGTCAAAATGAAATTACAGGTTTTTCTCTTACCTTTCTTTTGTCTAAGTAACCCTGAGTTGCAATCATATTATATAGTATTTCTGCAGCTCTGCATACAGCGGAACACAAATAAGAAACTGTTGTTCATTTTCTCCTTCTTTTTCCACCTGATACCATTTTGGTATAATTATAATAATCTGATAGTAGCAAATTGATGGTGATGTATGGGTCTAATCAATTTATTTGACTGCTAATTGTGTACAAATTGCTTTTTATCACACCTAGTACCTTTATCATAGGTACTATCAGCATCCTGCAATCAAGCAGCCCATTGTCTATCAACCAATTTTTTTTTTTTTTTACCTATCAGTATCGTTTCCTTTTCCTCACTTTATACTATCTTCAGGACTCTCACCACTGATTCAGGGGTAATTATCCCGGTCTAACGGTGGCAGCAGATCCCCTATTTTCCTCCTCCACTCATTCTCTTGTCTTTTCTTTTATTTCTCCATTTTCGTGAACTCTCATCAGTGATTCTCGAGCCCTCGATATCTAATATTTTTTCTACTATCATACCACACTGGTAACGCCCGAATCCTTCCGATCTTGGAAGCTAAGCAGTGTAGGGCTGGGTCAGTACTCGAGTGGGAGACTCTCGAGGAATACTCAGTTTAGTAGAAATTCCTGGACGGTTTTGCTCAGCGTCTAACACTGACAGCAGATTCATCTTGCTCATTCCATCTTTAATCATCCCATCTGTCTCCTCATCATCGCTCATGAGAGAATAAAAACGCTTCAATTTTCAGGGTCTCCAGCTGTTATTATCGCACCCAGGCATTCCAGAACAATATTCAGTATTTACACTGTAATTAATTCGTTCTGTGTTCCCCCTTTCTATTCCCCAACTCCCCCCCACCCTTCCCCCCACCCCTACCTCCAATTTTTGACAGTAAACTCTACTATTTTATCAATTATTGTTAATAAAAGTTATATTTAAAAATTCATTTATAATCTTTACTTATTGTCTCTTCTGAGACCTCTTAAACATACAAGAGTGCACCCACAAAAGAGTCTTCTTCTCTCCCTTTTGTATGTCTTACCACTGACTCAGGGTGCACCACCAAACTCAAGATAACATTAGAAAACTCAGATTTTCTCGTTGTATTATGTATTTTGGTTCTAACAATATCTATTAGATACCTTACCATTCTCCAGTGCGGTATACCCCCAATACATTCATGTATTCAGTACACTGAGCTAAGACTCAGTTTTCCATACCTTGCACGGATTTATATACCTTGCTATAGGATCTCTTTCCTTTTGTATAGTAGTCGCTTCTGTTATAACAACATTCCCTTTCCTCTTTTCATTTTTTCCCCCCACTGTATATTGTTATATTCAAGGCAATGACAGCATTTTCATTAAAAACTGAACTAACATCCAAACGTAGAAACGTAGAGGAATTTGGAGATATTTTTTCAGATACCTTCCACAATCCCAGCACTCCCAAAGACTGGAAATCTGATTTATCAAAATTACAGAAAAACCTTCAAAAAAGGATTAGGCTCACCTGGGATATCACTACATTAGAAAACTACCACAAAAATAAATTATCACCCAGAGGCTTACGACCACGTATCTTCCCCTCCTTCCCTTTGGCCACAGACAACCTTAAAACTGAATGGGAAAACAGCCTATTAAAATGTTCTAATGAACTAATTCTAATCTTGATCAAACATGACAATCTGATATTAGATCAAGTAGAAAAAAATATCGAAGAATTGGGTCAAAACTTAGAAACCTGGGAGAAAGACCTATCTTTCCAAAACACATTTGAAAAATACAAGAAAGATCTGGATATATATGAAACCAATATTATAGAAAGGAAACGCACCAAATTCCTACGAGACAAAAACGACTTCTCCCTAGGAAAAATCTTTCGTTGGCATTCTCCCACTCCACGTCCTAGAGGAGGACCACCTAGAGAAGATCCGAGCTCTTCGGAATTAGAATCATCATACAGTGAAGACTCCGCCACGGAACATCCTGAAGGAAGTACCCACACCCATAGATACAACAAAAGTGAGGACCCTTTTTTAGGGAGAGGCCAACATACCAGAGGCAGAAGCAAGCCACAAGGCCGACAAGAAGGGGGGGGACGAAACACAGACAGAAACAAGCGAGATTGGACCACCCCAAGAACATCTCACTATCCGGTACGGACAACCAGGAAGTGACAACTACCGACAAATTACAAATTATCAACCTCAGTACCAAAATCATTACGGAAGATCAATTAGAGGTTCTTAGCAAGGGTCTATCTTTTTCACCCACATCACCCTTTGATAGGTTTCTGTGGGAGAAGGATCTCAGACTCTTCGGCCGCAAATTATTATTAAAAAAATTTTTTTGCTAAATCCTCTGTTGACTCAAGTATTATGACTTCACTATCCAGCCATTCAGGACCTTTGGAGGATCCTAGTGTATCAATAACACCACTGACCGAAGAAGATTATACAGCTATCCAAATACTGGAGGAGCTGCATATGGAATCAGCCTCGGACATCCCTGCTTCACGAAAAATAAGACCCACATGCAAACTGAAGTCCACCTTTTTCCCTCCTGACACCAACAGCCCAGAAATCAGGGTCTTTTTGGATCTAGTCTCCAAAGAATTTGACGAGATCCAGACCAATTCTCGCAAAAGATGTCTCACCAAAAATCTCAAATACAGAGAGAGACAAGCTCTTAAAGAGATTAAAACATGGACTGACACCGTTATCAAACCCTCGGATAAGGGTGGTAACATTGTCATATGGCCCATCGCAATGTATGAAGAGGAAGCACGGAGACAACTGTTGGACACATCCTGTTATATCAGATTGCCACTTAATCCCACAATAAAATTCCACAAGCAATACATGCACATGATTACAGAGGCATTTGCCACTGGAGCTATCACACAACAAGAGGCTAAATACCTTGAGGTCTCGAATCCCAGGGTTCCTACCTTTTACTTATTGCCAAAAATACACAAGAATATCAACAAACCACCTGGGAGACCCATAGTGTCAGGGAATGGGGGACTCTTGGAAACCCCAAGCAAATTTCTGGATTTACATCTCAGAGACCATGTCATGACATTACCCTCCTACCTTAAGGACACTTCTGATCTCCTAAGGAAAATACATGACATATGTCTAAATGAGAACTGTATCCTAGTCACCTTAGATGTGGAAGCCCTGTATAGCAGTATTTCACACTCACAAGGAATACAAGCCACCAAATTCTTCCTGGATATGGAAGAAAAAAATGTATTTCATGATTTCCTATGTGAAATGTTGAGTTTTGTTCTCAATAAAAATTATTTCACCTTTGGTGACCAATTTTTTCAGCAAATTCGGGGAACAGCAATGGGTGCAGCCTGTGCACCCACATATGCCAACCTGTTCCTCGGCTGGTGGGAACAAACAATAGTCTTCAACGATGATAATCATATCTACACAAAACATATCATCAATTGGCTGAGATATATTGATGATATCTTTGTGATCTGGGAAGGAGATGAGAAACTCCTGTTGGACTTCATTAACATCCTCAATGTAAACAATTTGAACATTTTTCTCACTCACTCAATCAGCAGAGACAAGATATCTTTTTTGGACTTGAATATCTACAAGACAACAAGTGGGACTTTGGCTACAGAACTCTTTCGTAAGGATACAGCCACAAACAGTATATTGCACCAAACAAGCTCACATTTCCCACCTACTATTGAAAACATCCCAAAAGGGGAATTTCTTCGTCTTAGACGCAACTGCACAGAGGAGAAGGTGTTCAAACAGAAAAGCAGAGAACTTATGACCAGGTTACAAGCTCGGGGATACAGTAAACGCTCTCTGAAGAGAGCTCAACAATCTATTTCAAAAACCAACAGGGAATCCCTGATCTTCCAGGACAAACTCCAAGAACAAAAGGCTGACACCAAGATTCGATTTGTAGGGACCTTCTGTCCCGAATGGCGTCTACTAAAAAAGGCCATTCAGAAACATCTACCTGTCCTACATCTGGATCCAGAGTTATCACCTTTATTGGATCCCACTTTACAAATCAGTTGGAGGAGATCCAAGAACATCAAAGACACGTTGGTTCAGAGCCATTTTTCACGTGAAATGACCAAATCCAAACTCCCTAAGGGATCCTTTCCATGTGGGCAATGTAAGGCTTGCCCACAGATACAGATAACTGACTGTGTCAAGGACAGACATGGCAAGGATATTTCCATACAACACTTCTTCAACTGCGACACACAAGGAGTAGTCTATTGTCTAACCTGTCCTTGCAATCAACGATATGTAGGCATGACGACTAGAAAATTCAAAACTAGGATTTTAGAACATATGGGCTCCATTCGCAACTCATCGTCAGATCTTCAAAAAGGCAAAAAACTAACATCAGTAGCCAGACACTACCATGCTGCACATCATGACTCACCAAGTGATATGCGCGCCTTTGGCCTAGATAGGGTCCATCTAGGCATACGCGGTGGTGACTTAAGCAAAGAACTTATTAAGAAGGAAAGTGAATGGACTTTCAGGTTAGGTTGTCTCAAACCATTGGGTCTGAATGAATACATCAATTACAGTGCATTTCTGTAACCTACTTTCTATATAGCACCCATCAAGTGTCCTCGCTTCCTTCCCTTACACCCCTCAGTACACTCTCATCCAGTACACCCCTATTCATAACACATCACATTCACCCTTCTTTCATCAGCACTTTCACGCCCACCTCCACCACATACTCGGCACCATCACATCCGCAGTCCATTCACATGCACCTCACATCCATCCCATTACAGTGACCCAGCAAATTCCGACATATTTCACAACCTACTAACACGTTTCCACACAGCACTCCCATTGTCAACCCACTCCTATCCCTTACATCTCTACTCCCCTTCCTCATCTCACCATATCATTATACTTCTCGCCCACACAAGATCATCACCTTCGACACCACACACACATTCCCACCACACTGCAAACCACAACACCCCAACCATATCCCAACACCCCATATCCCAACACCCCAACACCCCACAATCTTAAACCCCCTCCCCCCTTCCCCCTCTCTCCCCCGCCTTTCCCCCCCCCCCCACTCCATCCCCCCCATTCCTTTCCACCTCACTCCCCATCCTTTCCATACCATCCTTTCTCACAATCATTCCCACCACTTCCATCGACGTCACTTGCATTATTAATCCAAATTAACATATTCATGAATATCCTCATGCAATGTTTACAACGTGTTTGTTTATAACTCCAGACAAGATATGCTGTCCTAACATATTTTTCCAGCAATTATCATTTATTATACTTAAATTTAATCTATTCTTATCATCTAAATATTTCATAAACAATTTGTGAAAGCTTCAATTTTATTATTTTCATTCATTTATTCTTTTTTGCTAATTTTCCCCATTTTATTTTTATTTATTTTTATTTTTATTTCCATTTTTTCACTATGCCCACTTATATAATAAGCAAGATGCTCATTTTTTATCTAATAACCTTGTATATTTCTCACACATATTCTCTGTTTTTTCCTTTTGTGCAATGGGCCACTAATTGCAAGCATAATAGGGAACCAATACTAAACAGAACAACCGTTCCACCTGTGCAGCAATTTACAAACACAGGACACGCCTCCCTTTTGATTGGACAACGACCAGCTCCCTTGCAAGATAAAGCCTGCACTATCCCCTCTGGGAACAGGAAGTGATCAAGCCCGGTGAACGGGTGAAACTAGTTTTCCGTTCCCTATCCCCACTGCCTGGGTGTGACAGCTGATTCCGGACATCCTGAACCACGAGCCGCTCTTTCCCCAGCAGCCGCTGCATCAACCCGCCGCCGCTAGATACTGCCGCGATGGGACCAGGAACATTGTGTCTCTCTTCTCCTCAGCCAACCTGACCACGTCTCCACAATACATCAGGTACTTTGATCGGCAGTGCGGCTATAAACGAACTGCTCAGCTCCTGGGAACCAGTGTATCCTGCATCTTCAATTTGCCTGGACTTTGACACGGACATTCCGCACTCAGAAAGTATCCTGCTCATATTAGTGACTGATCGTTCCATACAATTCCGGGTAATATCTGCTCAATATCAGCATCTTTTTGCATATTTATATTTGATAATAGCATTCATCAAGCTGTTTTTTGCAAGTACCCGTTTTACAGATAGTCGGCATTTAGCGGCTTAATACCACATAGGATACTGTTTAAACCTTTATTTTCAGTCATTTTGATCTAATCATTTGGCTGAGCAATTTATCACTATCCTCTATACTGCGTATTATATAGCATTGCTGCAGCTCTGTATAATCAACTGTTGTTCATTATCTCTTTCTCTTTTCACCTGATACCATTTTGGTACAATGTGCAATAATCTGTCAGCATCAAATTGATGGTGATGCATGGTTCCAATCAATTTAATTATCTGCTAATTGTGTACAATTGCTCTTTATCACACCAAGTACCTTTATCATAGGTACTATCAGCATCTTGCAATCATATTATATAGTATTTCTGCAGCTCTGCATACAGCGGAACACAAATAAGAAACTGTTGTTCATTTTCTCCTTCTTTTTCCACCTGATACCATTTTGGTATAATTATAATAATCTGATAGTAGCAAATTGATGGTGATGTATGGGTCTAATCAATTTATTTGACTGCTAATTGTGTACAAATTGCTTTTTATCACACCTAGTACCTTTATCATAGGTACTATCAGCATCCTGCAATCAAGCAGCCCATTGTCTATCAACCAATTTTTTTTTTTTTTTACCTATCAGTATCGTTTCCTTTTCCTCACTTTATACTATCTTCAGGACTCTCACCACTGATTCAGGGGTAATTATCCCGGTCTAACGGTGGCAGCAGATCCCCTATTTTCCTCCTCCACTCATTCTCTTGTCTTTTCTTTTATTTCTCCATTTTCGTGAACTCTCATCAGTGATTCTCGAGCCCTCGATATCTAATATTTTTTCTACTATCATACCACACTGGTAACGCCCGAATCCTTCCGATCTTGGAAGCTAAGCAGTGTAGGGCTGGGTCAGTACTCGAGTGGGAGACTCTCGAGGAATACTCAGTTTAGTAGAAATTCCTGGACGGTTTTGCTCAGCGTCTAACACTGACAGCAGATTCATCTTGCTCATTCCATCTTTAATCATCCCATCTGTCTCCTCATCATCGCTCATGAGAGAATAAAAACGCTTCAATTTTCAGGGTCTCCAGCTGTTATTATCGCACCCAGGCATTCCAGAACAATATTCAGTATTTACACTGTAATTAATTCGTTCTGTGTTCCCCCTTTCTATTCCCCAACTCCCCCCCACCCTTCCCCCCACCCCTACCTCCAATTTTTGACAGTAAACTCTACTATTTTATCAATTATTGTTAATAAAAGTTATATTTAAAAATTCATTTATAATCTTTACTTATTGTCTCTTCTGAGACCTCTTAAACATACAAGAGTGCACCCACAAAAGAGTCTTCTTCTCTCCCTTTTGTATGTCTTACCACTGACTCAGGGTGCACCACCAAACTCAAGATAACATTAGAAAACTCAGATTTTCTCGTTGTATTATGTATTTTGGTTCTAACAATATCTATTAGATACCTTACCATTCTCCAGTGCGGTATACCCCCAATACATTCTTGCAATTTTATTACTATACATAAAAAAGACATGCACAGTGGGCTCGTTGGTCAAGGGGTATAATTCTTGCTTAGGGTGCGAGAGATCCCTGGTACAAATCCCGGATGAGCCCATCTTTTACAGGCATATACTTATGCAAACTTAATAAAATGTCAAGCATTTGGTGGTATATTGGGTACACTATAGATTCCATTTTGTCTAAGTAACCTTGAGTGACTATAAAGTCTCATTTTGACAAACAAAAAACTGTCAAAATGAAATTACAGGTTTTTCTCTTACCTTTCTTTTGTCTAAGTAACCCTGAGTGGCTTAAAAGAATAGTCTCATTATGACTAACAAAAAGATCAACAATAAATTGCAGGTGTTTATTTTGTCTTTCTTCTGGGTCTGCATGCTTGAGTTGCACACAGTATGTGACAAGTCTTAGGTTCCAACTATCAAAAAAGTCCAAACTCTATTGGGACCTCTAAATCTTGGCACTGCACATTTTAAATATGCATACTTGGATAGCAAGTAACCTTAAGTTATTATTTTTGCAATACTACATACACATTTTGTTGTTTTAAGTTGTTATGTTATTTTTAAAACGTTACATCTTCATTAAATGAAATTGTGTGTTTGCTCCAGCTTTTTGCATTTTTTCTTAAATAATTTGAGTTTTACTTTAAAAATGGTAAAATCTGAATGAGAGTTTATTATGCAGTTGGCTCGTTGGTCTAGGGGTATGATTCTCGCTTTGGGTGCGAGAGGTCCCGGGTTCAAATCCCGGACGAGCCCATGGTTTCATATACTTTTATAGTCCTTAATATCTGATAGTATTTAATAGCATTTTAAAATACTCACTAATGTATACAAACAGGTTTACTTACAATTTCATTAATATACATAAAAAAGACATGCACAGTGGGATCGTTGGTCAAGGGGTATAATTCTTGCTTAGGGTGCGAGAGATCCCTGGTACAAATCCCGGATGAGCCCATCTTTTACAGGTATAAACTTATGCATACTTAGTAAAATGTCAAGCATTTGGTGGTATATTGGGTAAACTATAGATTCCATTTTGTCTAAGTAACCTTGAGTGGCTTAAAAGTCTCATTTTGACAAACAAAAAACTGTCAAAATGAAATTACAGGTTTTTCTCTTACCTTTCTTTTGTCTAAGTAACCCTGAGTGGCTTAAAAGAATAGTCTCATTATGACTAACAAAAAGATCAACAATAAATTGCAGGTGTTTATTTTGTCTTTCTTCTGGGTCTGCATGCTTGAGTTGCACACAGTATGTGACAAGTCTTAGGTTCTAATTATCAAAAAAGTCCAAACTTTATTGGGACCTCTAAATCTTGGCACTGCACATTTTAAATATGCATACTTGGATAACAAGTAACCTTAAGTTATTATTTTCGCAATACTACATACACATTTTTTTGTTTTAAGTTGTTATTTTTAAAATGTTACATCTTCATTAAATGAAATTGTGTGTTTGCTCCAGCTTTTTGCATTTTTTCTTAAATAATTTGAGTTTTACTTTAAAAATGGTAAAATCTGAATGAAAAGTCATTACGCAGTTGGCTCGTTGGTCTAGGGGTATGATTCTCGCTTTGGGTGTGGGAGGTCCCGGGTTCAAATCCCGGACGAGCCCATGTTTTCATGTACTTTTATAGTCCTTAATATCTGATAGTATTTAATAGCATTTTAAAATACTCACTAATGTATACAAACAGGTTTACTTACAATTTCATTACTATACATAAAAAAGACATGCACAGTGGGCTCGTTGGTCAAGGGGTATAATTCTTGCTTAGGGTGCGAGAGATCCCTGGTACAAATCCCGGATGAGCCCATCTTTTACAGGCATATACTTATGCAAACTTAGTAAAATGTCAAGCATTTGGTGGTATATTGGGTACACTATAGATTCCATTTTGTCTAAGTAACCTTGAGTGGCTATAAAGTCTCATTTTGACAAACAAAAAACTGTCAAAATGAAATTACAGGTTTTTCTCTTACCTTTCTTTTGTCTAAGTAACCCTGAGTGGCTTAAAAGAATAGTCTCATTATGACTAACAAAAAGATCAACAATAAATTGCAGGTGTTTATTTTGTCTTTCTTCTGGGTCTGCATGCTTGAGTTGCACACAGTATGTGACAAGTCTTAGGTTCCAACTATCAAAAAAGTCAAAACTCTATTGGGACCTCTAAATCTTGGCACTGCACATTTTAAATATGCATACTTGGATAGCAAGTAACCTTAAGTTATTATTTTCGCAATACTACATACACATTTTGTTGTTTTAAGTTGTTATGTTATTTTTAAAACGTTACATCTTCATTAAATGAAATTGTGTGTTTGCTCCAGCTTTTTGCATTTTTTCTTAAATAATTTGAGTTTTACTTTAAAAATGGTAAAATCTGAATGAGAGTTTATTATGCAGTTGGCTCGTTGGTCTAGGGGTATGATTCTCGCTTTGGGTGCGAGAGGTCCCGGGTTCAAATCCTGGACGAGCCCATGGTTTCATATACTTTTATAGTCCTTAATATCTGATAGTATTTAATAGCATTTTAAAATACTCACTAATGTATACAAATTGGTTTACTTACAATTTCATTAATATACATAAAAAAGACATGCACAGTGGGATCGTTGGTCAAGGGGTATAATTCTTGCTTAGGGTGCGAGAGATCCCTGGTACAAATCCCGGATGAGCCCATCTTTTACAGGTATAAACTTATGCATACTTAGTAAAATGTCAAGCATTTGGTGGTATATTGGGTAAACTATAGATTCCATTTTGTCTAAGTAACCTTGAGTGGCTTAAAAGTCTCATTTTGACAAACAAAAAACTGTCAAAATGAAATTACAGGTTTTTCTCTTACCTTTCTTTTGTCTAAGTAACCCTGAGTGGCTTAAAAGAATAGTCTCATTATGACTAACAAAAAGATCAACAATAAATTGCAGGTGTTTATTTTGTCTTTCTTCTGGGTCTGCATGCTTGAGTTGCACACAGTATGTGACAAGTCTTTGGTCCAACTATCAAAAAAGTCCAAACTCTATTGGGACCTCCAAATCTTGGCACTGCACATTTTAAATATGCATACTTGGATAACAAGTAACCTTAAGTTATTATTTTCGCAATACTACATACACATTTTTTCGTTTTAAGTTGTTATTTTTAAAATGTTACATCTTCATTTAAATGAAATTGTGTGTTTGCTCCAGCTTTTTGCATTTTTTCTTAAATAATTTGAGTTTTACTTTAAAAATGGTAAAATCTGAATGAAAAGCCATTACGCAGTTGGCTCGTTGGTCTAGGGGTATGATTCTCGCTTTGGGTGCGAGAGGTCCCGGGTTCAAATCCCAGACGAGCCCATGTTTTCATGTACTTTTATAGTCCTTAATATCTGATAGTATTTAATAGCATTTTAAAATACTCACTAATGTATACAAACAGGTTTACTTGCAATTTCATTACTATACATAAAAAAGACATGCACAGTGGGCTCGTTGGTCAAGGGGTATAATTCTTGCTTAGGGTGCGAGAGATCCCTGGTACAAATCCCGGATGAGCCCATCTTTTACAGGCATATACTTATGCAAACTTAATAAAATGTCAAGCATTTGGTGGTATATTGGGTACACTATAGATTCCATTTTGTCTAAGTAACCTTGAGTGGCTATAAAGTCTCATTTTGACAAACAAAAAACTGTCAAAATGAAATTACAGGTTTTTCTCTTACCTTTCTTTTGTCTAAGTAACCCTGAGTGGCTTAAAAGAATAGTCTCATTATGACTAACAAAAAGATCAACAATAAATTGCAGGTGTTTATTTTGTCTTTCTTCTGGGTCTGCATGCTTGAGTTGCACACAGTATGTGACAAGTCTTAGGTTCCAACTATCAAAAAAGTCCAAACTCTATTGGGACCTCTAAATCTTGGCACTGCACATTTTAAATATGCATACTTGGATAGCAAGTAACCTTAAGTTATTATTTTCGCAATACTACATACACATTTTGTTGTTTTAAGTTGTTATGTTATTTTTAAAACGTTACATCTTCATTAAATGAAATTGTGTGTTTGCTCCAGCTTTTTGCATTTTTTCTTAAATAATTTGAGTTTTACTTTAAAAATGGTAAAATCTGAATGAGAGCTTATTATGCAGTTGGCTCGTTGGTCTAGGGGTATGATTCTCGCTTTGGGTGCGAGAGGTCCCGGGTTCAAATCCTGGACGAGCCCATGGTTTCATATACTTTTATAGTCCTTAATATCTGATAGTATTTAATAGCATTTTAAAATACTCACTAATGTATACAAACAGGTTTACTTACAATTTCATTAATATACATAAAAAAGACATGCACAGTGGGATCGTTGGTCAAGGGGTATAATTCTTGCTTAGGGTGCGAGAGATCCCTGGTACAAATCCCGGATGAGCCCATCTTTTACAGGTATAAACTTATGCATACTTAGTAAAATGTCAAGCATTTGGTGGTATATTGGGTAAACTATAGATTCCATTTTGTCTAAGTAACCTTGAGTGGCTTAAAAGTCTCATTTTGACAAACAAAAAACTGTCAAAATGAAATTACAGGTTTTTCTCTTACCTTTCTTTTGTCTAAGTAACCCTGAGTGGCTTAAAAGAATAGTCTCATTATGACTAACAAAAAGATCAACAATAAATTGCAGGTGTTTATTTTGTCTTTCTTCTGGGTCTGCATGCTTGAGTTGCACACAGTATGTGACAAGTCTTAGGTTCTAATTATCAAAAAAGTCCAAACTTTATTGGGACCTCTAAATCTTGGCACTGCACATTTTAAATATGCATACTTGGATAACAAGTAACCTTAAGTTATTATTTTCGCAATACTACATACACATTTTTTTGTTTTAAGTTGTTATTTTTAAAATGTTACATCTTCATTAAATGAAATTGTGTGTTTGCTCCAGCTTTTTGCATTTTTTCTTAAATAATTTGAGTTTTACTTTAAAAATGGTAAAATCTGAATGAAAAGCCATTACGCAGTTGGCTCGTTGGTCTAGGGGTATGATTCTCGCTTTGGGTGTGGGAGGTCCCGGGTTCAAATCCCGGACGAGCCCATGTTTTCATGTACTTTTATAGTCCTTAATATCTGATAGTATTTAATAGCATTTTAAAATACTCACTAATGTATACAAACAGGTTTACTTACAATTTCATTACTATACATAAAAAAGACATGCACAGTGGGCTCGTTGGTCAAGGGGTATAATTCTTGCTTAGGGTGCGAGAGATCCCTGGTACAAATCCCGGATGAGCCCATCTTTTACAGGCATATACTTATGCAAACTTAGTAAAATGTCAAGCATTTGGTGGTATATTGGGTACACTATAGATTCCATTTTGTCTAAGTAACCTTGAGTGGCTATAAAGTCTCATTTTGACAAACAAAAAACTGTCAAAATGAAATTACAGGTTTTTCTCTTACCTTTCTTTTGTCTAAGTAACCCTGAGTGGCTTAAAAGAATAGTCTCATTATGACTAACAAAAAGATCAACAATAAATTGCAGGTGTTTATTTTGTCTTTCTTCTGGGTCTGCATGCTTGAGTTGCACACAGTATGTGACAAGTCTTAGGTTCCAATTATCAAAAAAGTCCAAACTTTATTAGGACCTCTAAATCTTGGCACTGCACATTTTAAATATGCATACTTGGATAACAAGTAACCTTAAGTTATTATTTTCGCAATACTACATACACATTTTTTTGTTTTAAGTTGTTATTTTTAAAATGTTACATCTTCATTTAAATGAAATTGTGTGTTTGCTCCAGCTTTTTGCATTTTTTCTTAAATAATTTGAGTTTTACTTTAAAAATGGTAAAATCTGAATGAAAAGCCATTACGCAGTTGGCTCGTTGGTCTAGGGGTATGATTCTCGCTTTGGGTGCGAGAGGTCCCGGGTTCAAATCCCAGACGAGCCCATGTTTTCATGTACTTTTATAGTCCTTAATATCTGATAGTATTTAATAGCATTTTAAAATACTCACTAATGTATACAAACAGGTTTACTTGCAATTTTATTACTATACATAAAAAAGACATGCACAGTGGGCTCGTTGGTCAAGGGGTATAATTCTTGCTTAGGGTGCGAGAGATCCCTGGTACAAATCCCGGATGAGCCCATCTTTTACAGGCATATACTTATGCAAACTTAATAAAATGTCAAGCATTTGGTGGTATATTGGGTACACTATAGATTCCATTTTGTCTAAGTAACCTTGAGTGACTATAAAGTCTCATTTTGACAAACAAAAAACTGTCAAAATGAAATTACAGGTTTTTCTCTTACCTTTCTTTTGTCTAAGTAACCCTGAGTGGCTTAAAAGAATAGTCTCATTATGACTAACAAAAAGATCAACAATAAATTGCAGGTGTTTATTTTGTCTTTCTTCTGGGTCTGCATGCTTGAGGTGCACACAGTATGTGACAAGTCTTAGGTTCCAACTATCAAAAAAGTCCAAACTCTATTGGGACCTCTAAATCTTGGCACTGCACATTTTAAATATGCATACTTGGATAGCAAGTAACCTTAAGTTATTATTTTTGCAATACTACATACACATTTTGTTGTTTTAAGTTGTTATGTTATTTTTAAAACGTTACATCTTCATTAAATGAAATTGTGTGTTTGCTCCAGCTTTTTGCATTTTTTCTTAAATAATTTGAGTTTTACTTTAAAAATGGTAAAATCTGAATGAGAGTTTATTATGCAGTTGGCTCGTTGGTCTAGGGGTATGATTCTTGCTTTGGGTGCGAGAGGTCCCGGGTTCAAATCCCGGACGAGCCCATGGTTTCATATACTTTTATAGTCCTTAATATCTGATAGTATTTAATAGCATTTTAAAATACTCACTAATGTATACAAACAGGTTTACTTACAATTTCATTAATATACATAAAAAAGACATGCACAGTGGGATCGTTGGTCAAGGGGTATAATTCTTGCTTAGGGTGCGAGAGATCCCTGGTACAAATCCCGGATGAGCCCATCTTTTACAGGTATAAACTTATGCATACTTAGTAAAATGTCAAGCATTTGGTGGTATATTGGGTAAACTATAGATTCCATTTTGTCTAAGTAACCTTGAGTGGCTTAAAAGTCTCATTTTGACAAACAAAAAACTGTCAAAATGAAATTACAGGTTTTTCTCTTACCTTTCTTTTGTCTAAGTAACCCTGAGTGGCTTAAAAGAATAGTCTCATTATGACTAACAAAAAGATCAACAATAAATTGCAGGTGTTTATTTTGTCTTTCTTCTGGGTCTGCATGCTTGAGTTGCACACAGTATGTGACAAGTCTTAGGTTCCAATTATCAAAAAAGTCCAAACTTTATTGGGACCTCTAAATCTTGGCACTGCACATTTTAAATATGCATACTTGGATAACAAGTAACCTTAAGTTATTATTTTCGCAATACTACATACACATTTTTTTGTTTTAAGTTGTTATTTTTAAAATGTTACATCTTCATTAAATGAAATTGTGTGTTTGCTCCAGCTTTTTGCATTTTTTCTTAAATAATTTGAGTTTTACTTTAAAAATGGTAAAATCTGAATGAAAAGCCGTTACGCAGTTGGCTCGTTGGTCTAGGGGTATGATTCTCGCTTTGGGTGTGGGAGGTCCCGGGTTCAAATCCCGGACGAGCCCATGTTTTCATGTACTTTTATAGTCCTTAATATCTGATAGTATTTAATAGCATTTTAAAATACTCACTAATGTATACAAACAGGTTTACTTACAATTTCATTACTATACATAAAAAAGACATGCACAGTGGGCTCGTTGGTCAAGGGGTATAATTCTTGCTTAGGGTGCGAGAGATCCCTGGTACAAATCCCGGATGAGCCCATCTTTTACAGGCATATACTTATGCAAACTTAGTAAAATGTCAAGCATTTGGTGGTATATTGGGTACACTATAGATTCCATTTTGTCTAAGTAACCTTGAGTGGCTATAAAGTCTCATTTTGACAAACAAAAAACTGTCAAAATGAAATTACAGGTTTTTCTCTTACCTTTCTTTTGTCTAAGTAACCCTGAGTGGCTTAAAAGAATAGTCTCATTATGACTAACAAAAAGATCAACAATAAATTGCAGGTGTTTATTTTGTCTTTCTTCTGGGTCTGCATGCTTGAGTTGCACACAGTATGTGACAAGTCTTAGGTTCCAATTATCAAAAAAGTCCAAACTTTATTAGGACCTCTAAATCTTGGCACTGCACATTTTAAATATGCATACTTGGATAACAAGTAACCTTAAGTTATTATTTTCGCAATACTACATACACATTTTTTTGTTTTAAGTTGTTATTTTTAAAATGTTACATCTTCATTTAAATGAAATTGTGTGTTTGCTCCAGCTTTTTGCATTTTTTCTTAAATAATTTGAGTTTTACTTTAAAAATGGTAAAATCTGAATGAAAAGCCATTACGCAGTTGGCTCGTTGGTCTAGGGGTATGATTCTCGCTTTGGGTGCGAGAGGTCCCGGGTTCAAATCCCAGACGAGCCCATGTTTTCATGTACTTTTATAGTCCTTAATATCTGATAGTATTTAATAGCATTTTAAAATACTCACTAATGTATACAAACAGGTTTACTTGCAATTTTATTACTATACATAAAAAAGACATGCACAGTGGGCTCGTTGGTCAAGGGGTATAATTCTTGCTTAGGGTGCGAGAGATCCCTGGTACAAATCCCGGATGAGCCCATCTTTTACAGGCATATACTTATGCAAACTTAATAAAATGTCAAGCATTTGGTGGTATATTGGGTACACTATAGATTCCATTTTGTCTAAGTAACCTTGAGTGACTATAAAGTCTCATTTTGACAAACAAAAAACTGTCAAAATGAAATTACAGGTTTTTCTCTTACCTTTCTTTTGTCTAAGTAACCCTGAGTGGCTTAAAAGAATAGTCTCATTATGACTAACAAAAAGATCAACAATAAATTGCAGGTGTTTATTTTGTCTTTCTTCTGGGTCTACATGCTTGAGTTGCACACAGTATGTGACAAGTCTTAGGTTCCAACTATCAAAAAAGTCCAAACTCTATTGGGACCTCTAAATCTTGGCACTGCACATTTTAAATATGCATACTTGGATAGCAAGTAACCTTAAGTTATTATTTTTGCAATACTACATACACATTTTGTTGTTTTAAGTTGTTATGTTATTTTTAAAACGTTACATCTTCATTAAATGAAATTGTGTGTTTGCTCCAGCTTTTTGCATTTTTTCTTAAATAATTTGAGTTTTACTTTAAAAATGGTAAAATCTGAATGAGAGTTTATTATGCAGTTGGCTCGTTGGTCTAGGGGTATGATTCTCGCTTTGGGTGCGAGAGGTCCCGGGTTCAAATCCCGGACGAGCCCATGGTTTCATATACTTTTATAGTCCTTAATATCTGATAGTATTTAATAGCATTTTAAAATACTCACTAATGTATACAAACAGGTTTACTTACAATTTCATTAATATACATAAAAAAGACATGCACAGTGGGATCGTTGGTCAAGGGGTATAATTCTTGCTTAGGGTGCGAGAGATCCCTGGTACAAATCCCGGATGAGCCCATCTTTTACAGGTATAAACTTATGCATACTTAGTAAAATGTCAAGCATTTGGTGGTATATTGGGTAAACTATAGATTCCATTTTGTCTAAGTAACCTTGAGTGGCTTAAAAGTCTCATTTTGACAAACAAAAAACTGTCAAAATGAAATTACAGGTTTTTCTCTTACCTTTCTTTTGTCTAAGTAACCCTGAGTGGCTTAAAAGAATAGTCTCATTATGACTAACAAAAAGATCAACAATAAATTGCAGGTGTTTATTTTGTCTTTCTTCTGGGTCTGCATGCTTGAGTTGCACACAGTATGTGACAAGTCTTAGGTTCCAATTATCAAAAAAGTCCAAACTTTATTGGGACCTCTAAATCTTGGCACTGCACATTTTAAATATGCATACTTGGATAACAAGTAACCTTAAGTTATTATTTTCGCAATACTACATACACATTTTTTTGTTTTAAGTTGTTATTTTTAAAATGTTACATCTTCATTAAATTAAATTGTGTGTTTGCTCCAGCTTTTTGCATTTTTTCTTAAATAATTTGAGTTTTACTTTAAAAATGGTAAAATCTGAATGAAAAGCCATTACGCAGTTGGCTCGTTGGTCTAGGGGTATGATTCTCGCTTTGGGTGTGGGAGGTCCCGGGTTCAAATCCCGGACGAGCCCATGTTTTCATGTACTTTTATAGTCCTTAATATCTGATAGTATTTAATAGCATTTTAAAATACTCACTAATGTATACAAACAGGTTTACTTACAATTTCATTACTATACATAAAAAAGACATGCACAGTGGGCTCGTTGGTCAAGGGGTATAATTCTTGCTTAGGGTGCGAGAGATCCCTGGTACAAATCCCGGATGAGCCCATCTTTTACAGGCATATACTTATGCAAACTTAATAAAATGTCAAGCATTTGGTGGTATATTGGGTACACTATAGATTCCATTTTGTCTAAGTAACCTTGAGTGGCTATAAAGTCTCATTTTGACAAACAAAAAACTGTCAAAATGAAATTACAGGTTTTTCTCTTACCTTTCTTTTGTCTAAGTAACCCTGAGTGGCTTAAAAGAATAGTCTCATTATGACTAACAAAAAGATCAACAATAAATTGCAGGTGTTTATTTTGTCTTTCTTCTGGGTCTGCATGCTTGAGTTGCACACAGTATGTGACAAGTCTTAGGTTCCAACTATCAAAAAAGTCCAAACTCTATTGGGACCTCTAAATCTTGGCACTGCACATTTTAAATATGCATACTTGGATAGCAAGTAACCTTAAGTTATTATTTTCGCAATACTACATACACATTTTGTTGTTTTAAGTTGTTATGTTATTTTTAAAACGTTACATCTTCATTAAATGAAATTGTGTGTTTGCTCCAGCTTTTTGCATTTTTTCTTAAATAATTTGAGTTTTACTTTAAAAATGGTAAAATCTGAATGAGAGCTTATTATGCAGTTGGCTCGTTGGTCTAGGGGTATGATTCTCGCTTTGGGTGCGAGAGGTCCCGGGTTCAAATCCCGGACGAGCCCATGGTTTCATATACTTTTATAGTCCTTAATATCTGATAGTATTTAATAGCATTTTAAAATACTCACTAATGTATACAAACAGGTTTACTTACAATTTCATTAATATACATAAAAAAGACATGCACAGTGGGATCGTTGGTCAAGGGGTATAATTCTTGCTTAGGGTGCGAGAGATCCCTGGTACAAATCCCGGATGAGCCCATCTTTTACAGGTATAAACTTATGCATACTTAGTAAAATGTCAAGCATTTGGTGGTATATTGGGTAAACTATAGATTCCATTTTGTCTAAGTAACCTTGAGTGGCTTAAAAGTCTCATTTTGACAAACAAAAAACTGTCAAAATGAAATTACAGGTTTTTCTCTTACCTTTCTTTTGTCTAAGTAACCCTGAGTGGCTTAAAAGAATAGTCTCATTATGACTAACAAAAAGATCAACAATAAATTGCAGGTGTTTATTTTGTCTTTCTTCTGGGTCTGCATGCTTGAGTTGCACACAGTATGTGACAAGTCTTAGGTTCTAATTATCAAAAAAGTCCAAACTTTATTGGGACCTCTAAATCTTGGCACTGCACATTTTAAATATGCATACTTGGATAACAAGTAACCTTAAGTTATTATTTTCGCAATACTACATACACATTTTTTTGTTTTAAGTTGTTATTTTTAAAATGTTACATCTTCATTAAATGAAATTGTGTGTTTGCTCCAGCTTTTTGCATTTTTTCTTAAATAATTTGAGTTTTACTTTAAAAATGGTAAAATCTGAATGAAAAGCCATTACTCAGTTGGCTCGTTGGTCTAGGGGTATGATTCTCGCTTTGGGTGTGGGAGGTCCCGGGTTCAAATCCCGGACGCGCCCATGTTTTCATGTACTTTTATAGTCCTTAATATCTGATAGTATTTAATAGCATTTTAAAATACTCACTAATGTATACAAACAGGTTTACTTACAATTTCATTACTATACATAAAAAAGACATGCACAGTGGGCTCGTTGGTCAAGGGGTATAATTCTTGCTTAGGGTGCGAGAGATCCCTGGTACAAATCCCGGATGAGCCCATCTTTTACAGGCATATACTTATGCAAACTTAGTAAAATGTCAAGCATTTGGTGGTATATTGGGTACACTATAGATTCCATTTTGTCTAAGTAACCTTGAGTGGCTATAAAGTCTCATTTTGACAAACAAAAAACTGTCAAAATGAAATTACAGGTTTTTCTCTTACCTTTCTTTTGTCTAAGTAACCCTGAGTGGCTTAAAAGAATAGTCTCATTATGACTAACAAAAAGATCAACAATAAATTGCAGGTGTTTATTTTGTCTTTCTTCTGGGTCTGCATGCTTGAGTTGCACACAGTATGTGACAAGTCTTAGGTTCCAATTATCAAAAAAGTCCAAACTTTATTAGGACCTCTAAATCTTGGCACTGCACATTTTAAATATGCATACTTGGATAACAAGTAACCTTAAGTTATTATTTTCGCAATACTACATACACATTTTTTTGTTTTAAGTTGTTATTTTTAAAATGTTACATCTTCATTTAAATGAAATTGTGTGTTTGCTCCAGCTTTTTGCATTTTTTCTTAAATAATTTGAGTTTTACTTTAAAAATGGTAAAATCTGAATGAAAAGCCATTACGCAGTTGGCTCGTTGGTCTAGGGGTATGATTCTCGCTTTGGGTGCGAGAGGTCCCGGGTTCAAATCCCAGACGAGCCCATGTTTTCATGTACTTTTATAGTCCTTAATATCTGATAGTATTTAATAGCATTTTAAAATACTCACTAATGTATACAAACAGGTTTACTTGCAATTTTATTACTATACATAAAAAAGACATGCACAGTGGGCTCGTTGGTCAAGGGGTATAATTCTTGCTTAGGGTGCGAGAGATCCCTGGTACAAATCCCGGATGAGCCCATCTTTTACAGGCATATACTTATGCAAACTTAATAAAATGTCAAGCATTTGGTGGTATATTGGGTACACTATAGATTCCATTTTGTCTAAGTAACCTTGAGTGACTATAAAGTCTCATTTTGACAAACAAAAAACTGTCAAAATGAAATTACAGGTTTTTCTCTTACCTTTCTTTTGTCTAAGTAACCCTGAGTGGCTTAAAAGAATAGTCTCATTATGACTAACAAAAAGATCAACAATAAATTGCAGGTGTTTATTTTGTCTTTCTTCTGGGTCTGCATGCTTGAGTTGCACACAGTATGTGACAAGTCTTAGGTTCCAACTATCAAAAAAGTCCAAACTCTATTGGGACCTCTAAATCTTGGCACTGCACATTTTAAATATGCATACTTGGATAGCAAGTAACCTTAAGTTATTATTTTTGCAATACTACATACACATTTTGTTGTTTTAAGTTGTTATGTTATTTTTAAAACGTTACATCTTCATTAAATGAAATTGTGTGTTTGCTCCAGCTTTTTGCATTTTTTCTTAAATAATTTGAGTTTTACTTTAAAAATGGTAAAATCTGAATGAGAGTTTATTATGCAGTTGGCTCGTTGGTATAGGGGTATGATTCTCGCTTTGGGTGCGAGAGGTCCCGGGTTCAAATCCCGGACGAGCCCATGGTTTCATATACTTTTATAGTCCTTAATATCTGATAGTATTTAATAGCATTTTAAAATACTCACTAATGTATACAAACAGGTTTACTTACAATTTCATTAATATACATAAAAAAGACATGCACAGTGGGATCGTTGGTCAAGGGGTATAATTCTTGCTTAGGGTGCGAGAGATCCCTGGTACAAATCCCGGATGAGCCCATCTTTTACAGGTATAAACTTATGCATACTTAGTAAAATGTCAAGCATTTGGTGGTATATTGGGTAAACTATAGATTCCATTTTGTCTAAGTAACCTTGAGTGGCTTATAAGTCTCATTTTGACAAACAAAAAACTGTCAAAATGAAATTACAGGTTTTTCTCTTACCTTTCTTTTGTCTAAGTAACCCTGAGTGGCTTAAAAGAATAGTCTCATTATGACTAACAAAAAGATCAACAATAAATTGCAGGTGTTTATTTTGTCTTTCTTCTGGGTCTGCATGCTTGAGTTGCACACAGTATGTGACAAGTCTTAGGTTCTAATTATCAAAAAAGTCCAAACTTTATTGGGACCTCTAAATCTTGGCACTGCACATTTTAAATATGCATACTTGGATAACAAGTAACCTTAAGTTATTATTTTCGCAATACTACATACACATTTTTTTGTTTTAAGTTGTTATTTTTAAAATGTTACATCTTCATTAAATGAAATTGTGTGTTTGCTCCAGCTTTTTGCATTTTTTCTTAAATAATTTGAGTTTTACTTTAAAAATGGTAAAATCTGAATGAAAAGCCATTACGCAGTTGGCTCGTTGGTCTAGGGGTATGATTCTCGCTTTGGGTGTGGGAGGTCCCGGGTTCAAATCCCGGACGAGCCCATGTTTTCATGTACTTTTATAGTCCTTAATATCTGATAGTATTTAATAGCATTTTAAAATACTCACTAATGTATACAAACAGGTTTACTTACAATTTCATTACTATACATAAAAAAGACATGCACAGTGGGCTCGTTGGTCAAGGGGTATAATTCTTGCTTAGGGTGCGAGAGAACCCTGGTACAAATCCCGGATGAGCCCATCTTTTACAGGCATATACTTATGCAAACTTAGTAAAATGTCAAGCATTTGGTGGTATATTGGGTACACTATAGATTCCATTTTGTCTAAGTAACCTTGAGTGGCTATAAAGTCTCATTTTGACAAACAAAAAACTGTCAAAATGAAATTACAGGTTTTTCTCTTACCTTTCTTTTGTCTAAGTAACCCTGAGTGGCTTAAAAGAATAGTCTCATTATGACTAACAAAAAGATCAACAATAAATTGCAGGTGTTTATTTTGTCTTTCTTCTGGGTCTGCATGCTTGAGTTGCACACAGTATGTGACAAGTCTTAGGTTCCAACTATCAAAAAAGTCAAAACTCTATTGGGACCTCTAAATCTTGGCACTGCACATTTTAAATATGCATACTTGGATAGCAAGTAACCTTAAGTTATTATTTTCGCAATACTACATACACATTTTGTTGTTTTAAGTTGTTATGTTATTTTTAAAACGTTACATCTTCATTAAATGAAATTGTGTGTTTGCTCCAGCTTTTTGCATTTTTTCTTAAATAATTTGAGTTTTACTTTAAAAATGGTAAAATCTGAATGAGAGTTTATTATGCAGTTGGCTCGTTGGTCTAGGGGTATGATTCTCGCTTTGGGTGCGAGAGGTCCCGGGTTCAAATCCCAGACGAGCCCATGTTTTCATGTACTTTTATAGTCCTTAATATCTGATAGTATTTAATAGCATTTTAAAATACTCACTAATGTATACAAACAGGTTTACTTACAATTTCATTACTATACATAAAAAAGACATGCACAGTGGGCTCGTTGGTCAAGGGGTATAATTCTTGCTTAGGGTGCGAGAGATCCCTGGTACAAATCCCGGATGAGCCCATCTTTTACAGGTATATACTTATGCATACTTAGTAAAATGTCAAGCATTTGATGGTATATTGGGTAAACTATAGATTCCATTTTGTCTAAGGTACCTTGAGTGGCTTAAAAGTCTCATTTTGACAAACAAAAAACTGTCAAAATGAAATTACAGGTTTTTCTCTTACCTTTCTTTTGTCTAAGTAACCCTGAGTGGCTTAAAAGAATAGTCTCATTATGACTAACAAAAAGATCAACAATAAATTGCAGGTGTTTATTTTGTCTTTCTTCTGGGTCTGCATACTTGAGTTGCACACAGTATGTGACAAGTCTTTGGTCCAACTATCAAAAAAGTCCAAACTCTATTGGGACCTCCAAATCTTGGCACTGCACATTTTAAATATGCATACTTGGATAACAAGTAACCTTAAGTTATTATTTTCGCAATACTACATACACATTTTTTTGTTTTAAGTTGTTATGTTATTTTTAAAATGTTACATCTTCATTTAAATGAAATTGTGTGTTTGCTCCAGCTTTTTGCATTTTTTCTTAAATAATTTGAGTTTTACTTTAAAAATGGTAAAATCTGAATGAGAAGCCATTACGCAGTTGGCTCGTTGGTCTAGGGGTATGATTCTCGCTTTGGGTGCGAGAGGTCTCGGGTTCAAATCCCGGACGAGCCTATGTTTTAATGTACTTTTATAGTCCTTAATATCTGATAGTATTTAATAGCATTTTAAAATACTCACTAATGTATACAAACAGGTTTACTTACAATTTCATTAATATACATAAAAAAGACATGCACAGTGGGCTCGTTGGTCAAGGGGTATAATTCTTGCTTAGGGTGCGAGAGATCCCTGGTACAAATCCCGGATGAGCCCATCTTTTACAGGTATATACTTATGCATACTTAGTAAAATGTCAAGCATTTGGTGGTATATTGGGTAAACTATAGATTCCATTTTGTCTAAGTAACCTTGAGTGGCTTAAAAGTCTCATTTTGACAAACAAAAAACTGTCAAAATGAAATTACAGGTTTTTCTCTTACCTTTCTTTTGTCTAAGTAACCCTGAGTGGCTTAAAAGAATAGTCTCATTATGACTAACAAAAAGATCAACAATAAATTGCAGGTGTTTATTTTGTCTTTCTTCTGGGTCTGCATGCTTGAGTTGCACACAGTATGTGACAAGTCTTAGGTTCTAATTATCAAAAAAGTCCAAACTTTATTGGGACCTCTAAATCTTGGCACTGCACATTTTAAATATGCATACTTGGATAACAAGTAACCTTAAGTTATTATTTTCGCAATACTACATACACATTTTTTTGTTTTAAGTTGTTATTTTTAAAATGTTACATCTTCATTAAATGAAATTGTGTGTTTGCTCCAGCTTTTTGCATTTTTTCTTAAATAATTTGAGTTTTACTTTAAAAATGGTAAAATCTGAATGAAAAGCCATTACGCAGTTGGCTCGTTGGTCTAGGGGTATGATTCTCGCTTTGGGTGTGGGAGGTCCCGGGTTCAAATCCCGGACGAGCCCATGTTTTCATGTACTTTTATAGTCCTTAATATCTGATAGTATTTAATAGCATTTTAAAATACTCACTAATGTATACAAACAGGTTTACTTACAATTTCATTACTATACATAAAAAAGACATGCACAGTGGGCTCGTTGGTCAAGGGGTATAATTCTTGCTTAGGGTGCGAGAGATCCCTGGTACAAATCCCGGATGAGCCCATCTTTTACAGGCATATACTTATGCAAACTTAGTAAAATGTCAAGCATTTGGTGGTATATTGGGTACACTATAGATTCCATTTTGTCTAAGTAACCTTGAGTGGCTATAAAGTCTCATTTTGACAAACAAAAAACTGTCAAAATGAAATTACAGGTTTTTCTCTTACCTTTCTTTTGTCTAAGTAACCCTGAGTGGCTTAAAAGAATAGTCTCATTATGACTAACAAAAAGATCAACAATAAATTGCAGGTGTTTATTTTGTCTTTCTTCTGGGTCTGCATGCTTGAGTTGCACACAGTATGTGACAAGTCTTAGGTTCCAATTATCAAAAAAGTCCAAACTTTATTAGGACCTCTAAATCTTGGCACTGCACATTTTAAATATGCATACTTGGATAACAAGTAACCTTAAGTTATTATTTTCGCAATACTACATACACATTTTTTTGTTTTAAGTTGTTATTTTTAAAATGTTACATCTTCATTTAAATGAAATTGTGTGTTTGCTCCAGCTTTTTGCATTTTTTCTTAAATAATTTGAGTTTTACTTTAAAAATGGTAAAATCTGAATGAAAAGCCATTACGCAGTTGGCTCGTTGGTCTAGGGGTATGATTCTCGCTTTGGGTGCGAGAGGTCCCGGGTTCAAATCCCAGACGAGCCCATGTTTTCATGTACTTTTATAGTCCTTAATATCTGATAGTATTTAATAGCATTTTAAAATACTCACTAATGTATACAAACAGGTTTACTTGCAATTTTATTACTATACATAAAAAAGACATGCACAGTGGGCTCGTTGGTCAAGGGGTATAATTCTTGCTTAGGGTGCGAGAGATCCCTGGTACAAATCCCGGATGAGCCCATCTTTTACAGGCATATACTTATGCAAACTTAATAAAATGTCAAGCATTTGGTGGTATATTGGGTACACTATAGATTCCATTTTGTCTAAGTAACCTTGAGTGACTATAAAGTCTCATTTTGACAAACAAAAAACTGTCAAAATGAAATTACAGGTTTTTCTCTTACCTTTCTTTTGTCTAAGTAACCCTGAGTGGCTTAAAAGAATAGTCTCATTATGACTAACAAAAAGATCAACAATAAATTGCAGGTGTTTATTTTGTCTTTCTTCTGGGTCTGCATGCTTGAGTTGCACACAGTATGTGACAAGTCTTAGGTTCCAACTATCAAAAAAGTCCAAACTCTATTGGGACCTCTAAATCTTGGCACTGCACATTTTAAATATGCATACTTGGATAGCAAGTAACCTTAAGTTATTATTTTTGCAATACTACATACACATTTTGTTGTTTTAAGTTGTTATGTTATTTTTAAAACGTTACATCTTCATTAAATGAAATTGTGTGTTTGCTCCAGCTTTTTGCATTTTTTCTTAAATAATTTGAGTTTTACTTTAAAAATGGTAAAATCTGAATGAGAGTTTATTATGCAGTTGGCTCGTTGGTATAGGGGTATGATTCTCGCTTTGGGTGCGAGAGGTCCCGGGTTCAAATCCCGGACGAGCCCATGGTTTCATATACTTTTATAGTCCTTAATATCTGATAGTATTTAATAGCATTTTAAAATACTCACTAATGTATACAAACAGGTTTACTTACAATTTCATTAATATACATAAAAAAGACATGCACAGTGGGATCGTTGGTCAAGGGGTATAATTCTTGCTTAGGGTGCGAGAGATCCCTGGTACAAATCCCGGATGAGCCCATCTTTTACAGGTATAAACTTATGCATACTTAGTAAAATGTCAAGCATTTGGTGGTATATTGGGTAAACTATAGATTCCATTTTGTCTAAGTAACCTTGAGTGGCTTATAAGTCTCATTTTGACAAACAAAAAACTGTCAAAATGAAATTACAGGTTTTTCTCTTACCTTTCTTTTGTCTAAGTAACCCTGAGTGGCTTAAAAGAATAGTCTCATTATGACTAACAAAAAGATCAACAATAAATTGCAGGTGTTTATTTTGTCTTTCTTCTGGGTCTGCATGCTTGAGTTGCACACAGTATGTGACAAGTCTTAGGTTCTAATTATCAAAAAAGTCCAAACTTTATTGGGACCTCTAAATCTTGGCACTGCACATTTTAAATATGCATACTTGGATAACAAGTAACCTTAAGTTATTATTTTCGCAATACTACATACACATTTTTTTGTTTTAAGTTGTTATTTTTAAAATGTTACATCTTCATTAAATGAAATTGTGTGTTTGCTCCAGCTTTTTGCATTTTTTCTTAAATAATTTGAGTTTTACTTTAAAAATGGTAAAATCTGAATGAAAAGCCATTACGCAGTTGGCTCGTTGGTCTAGGGGTATGATTCTCGCTTTGGGTGTGGGAGGTCCCGGGTTCAAATCCCGGACGAGCCCATGTTTTCATGTACTTTTATAGTCCTTAATATCTGATAGTATTTAATAGCATTTTAAAATACTCACTAATGTATACAAACAGGTTTACTTACAATTTCATTACTATACATAAAAAAGACATGCACAGTGGGCTCGTTGGTCAAGGGGTATAATTCTTGCTTAGGGTGCGAGAGATCCCTGGTACAAATCCCGGATGAGCCCATCTTTTACAGGCATATACTTATGCAAACTTAGTAAAATGTCAAGCATTTGGTGGTATATTGGGTACACTATAGATTCCATTTTGTCTAAGTAACCTTGAGTGGCTATAAAGTCTCATTTTGACAAACAAAAAACTGTCAAAATGAAATTACAGGTTTTTCTCTTACCTTTCTTTTGTCTAAGTAACCCTGAGTGGCTTAAAAGAATAGTCTCATTATGACTAACAAAAAGATCAACAATAAATTGCAGGTGTTTATTTTGTCTTTCTTCTGGGTCTGCATGCTTGAGTTGCACACAGTATGTGACAAGTCTTAGGTTCCAACTATCAAAAAAGTCAAAACTCTATTGGGACCTCTAAATCTTGGCACTGCACATTTTAAATATGCATACTTGGATAGCAAGTAACCTTAAGTTATTATTTTCGCAATACTACATACACATTTTGTTGTTTTAAGTTGTTATGTTATTTTTAAAACGTTACATCTTCATTAAATGAAATTGTGTGTTTGCTCCAGCTTTTTGCATTTTTTCTTAAATAATTTGAGTTTTACTTTAAAAATGGTAAAATCTGAATGAGAGTTTATTATGCAGTTGGCTCGTTGGTCTAGGGGTATGATTCTCGCTTTGGGTGCGAGAGGTCCCGGGTTCAAATCCCAGACGAGCCCATGTTTTCATGTACTTTTATAGTCCTTAATATCTGATAGTATTTAATAGCATTTTAAAATACTCACTAATGTATACAAACAGGTTTACTTACAATTTCATTACTATACATAAAAAAGACATGCACAGTGGGCTCGTTGGTCAAGGGGTATAATTCTTGCTTAGGGTGCGAGAGATCCCTGGTACAAATCCCGGATGAGCCCATCTTTTACAGGTATATACTTATGCATACTTAGTAAAATGTCAAGCATTTGATGGTATATTGGGTAAACTATAGATTCCATTTTGTCTAAGGTACCTTGAGTGGCTTAAAAGTCTCATTTTGACAAACAAAAAACTGTCAAAATGAAATTACAGGTTTTTCTCTTACCTTTCTTTTGTCTAAGTAACCCTGAGTGGCTTAAAAGAATAGTCTCATTATGACTAACAAAAAGATCAACAATAAATTGCAGGTGTTTATTTTGTCTTTCTTCTGGGTCTGCATACTTGAGTTGCACACAGTATGTGACAAGTCTTTGGTCCAACTATCAAAAAAGTCCAAACTCTATTGGGACCTCCAAATCTTGGCACTGCACATTTTAAATATGCATACTTGGATAACAAGTAACCTTAAGTTATTATTTTCGCAATACTACATACACATTTTTTTGTTTTAAGTTGTTATGTTATTTTTAAAATGTTACATCTTCATTTAAATGAAATTGTGTGTTTGCTCCAGCTTTTTGCATTTTTTCTTAAATAATTTGAGTTTTACTTTAAAAATGGTAAAATCTGAATGAGAAGCCATTACGCAGTTGGCTCGTTGGTCTAGGGGTATGATTCTCGCTTTGGGTGCGAGAGGTCTTGGGTTCAAATCCCGGACGAGCCTATGTTTTAATGTACTTTTATAGTCCTTAATATCTGATAGTATTTAATAGCATTTTAAAATACTCACTAATGTATACAAACAGGTTTACTTACAATTTCATTAATATACATAAAAAAGACATGCACAGTGGGCTCGTTGGTCAAGGGGTATAATTCTTGCTTAGGGTGCGAGAGATCCCTGGTACAAATCCCGGATGAGCCCATCTTTTACAGGTATATACTTATGCATACTTAGTAAAATGTCAAGCATTTGGTGGTATATTGGGTAAACTATAGATTCCATTTTGTCTAAGTAACCTTGAGTGGCTTAAAAGTCTCATTTTGACAAACAAAAAACTGTCAAAATGAAATTACAGGTTTTTCTCTTACCTTTCTTTTGTCTAAGTAACCCTGAGTGGCTTAAAAGAATAGTCTCATTATGACTAACAAAAAGATCAACAATAAATTGCAGGTGTTTATTTTGTCTTTCTTCTGGGTCTGCATGCTTGAGTTGCACACAGTATGTGACAAGTCTTAGGTTCTAATTATCAAAAAAGTCCAAACTTTATTGGGACCTCTAAATCTTGGCACTGCACATTTTAAATATGCATACTTGGATAACAAGTAACCTTAAGTTATTATTTTCGCAATACTACATACACATTTTTTTGTTTTAAGTTGTTATTTTTAAAATGTTACATCTTCATTAAATGAAATTGTGTGTTTGCTCCAGCTTTTTGCATTTTTTCTTAAATAATTTGAGTTTTACTTTAAAAATGGTAAAATCTGAATGAAAAGCCATTACGCAGTTGGCTCGTTGGTCTAGGGGTATGATTCTCGCTTTGGGTGTGGGAGGTCCCGGGTTCAAATCCCGGACGAGCCCATGTTTTCATGTACTTTTATAGTCCTTAATATCTGATAGTATTTAATAGCATTTTAAAATACTCACTAATGTATACAAACAGGTTTACTTACAATTTCATTACTATACATAAAAAAGACATGCACAGTGGGCTCGTTGGTCAAGGGGTATAATTCTTGCTTAGGGTGCGAGAGATCCCTGGTACAAATCCCGGATGAGCCCATCTTTTACAGGCATATACTTATGCAAACTTAGTAAAATGTCAAGCATTTGGTGGTATATTGGGTACACTATAGATTCCATTTTGTCTACGTAACCTTGAGTGGCTATAAAGTCTCATTTTGACAAACAAAAAACTGTCAAAATGAAATTACAGGTTTTTCTCTTACCTTTCTTTTGTCTAAGTAACCCTGAGTGGCTTAAAAGAATAGTCTCATTATGACTAACAAAAAGATCAACAATAAATTGCAGGTGTTTATTTTGTCTTTCTTCTGGGTCTGCATGCTTGAGTTGCACACAGTATGTGACAAGTCTTAGGTTCCAATTATCAAAAAAGTCCAAACTTTATTAGGACCTCTAAATCTTGGCACTGCACATTTTAAATATGCATACTTGGATAACAAGTAACCTTAAGTTATTATTTTCGCAATACTACATACACATTTTTTTGTTTTAAGTTGTTATTTTTAAAATGTTACATCTTCATTTAAATGAAATTGTGTGTTTGCTCCAGCTTTTTGCATTTTTTCTTAAATAATTTGAGTTTTACTTTAAAAATGGTAAAATCTGAATGAAAAGCCATTACGCAGTTGGCTCGTTGGTCTAGGGGTATGATTCTCGCTTTGGGTGCGAGAGGTCCCGGGTTCAAATCCCAGACGAGCCCATGTTTTCATGTACTTTTATAGTCCTTAATATCTGATAGTATTTAATAGCATTTTAAAATACTCACTAATGTATACAAACAGGTTTACTTGCAATTTTATTACTATACATAAAAAAGACATGCACAGTGGGCTCGTTGGTCAAGGGGTATAATTCTTGCTTAGGGTGCGAGAGATCCCTGGTACAAATCCCGGATGAGCCCATCTTTTACAGGCATATACTTATGCAAACTTAATAAAATGTCAAGCATTTGGTGGTATATTGGGTACACTATAGATTCCATTTTGTCTAAGTAACCTTGAGTGACTATAAAGTCTCATTTTGACAAACAAAAAACTGTCAAAATGAAATTACAGGTTTTTCTCTTACCTTTCTTTTGTCTAAGTAACCCTGAGTGGCTTAAAAGAATAGTCTCATTATGACTAACAAAAAGATCAACAATAAATTGCAGGTGTTTATTTTGTCTTTCTTCTGGGTCTGCATGCTTGAGTTGCACACAGTATGTGACAAGTCTTAGGTTCCAACTATCAAAAAAGTCCAAACTCTATTGGGACCTCTAAATCTTGGCACTGCACATTTTAAATATGCATACTTGGATAGCAAGTAACCTTAAGTTATTATTTTTGCAATACTACATACACATTTTGTTGTTTTAAGTTGTTATGTTATTTTTAAAACGTTACATCTTCATTAAATGAAATTGTGTGTTTGCTCCAGCTTTTTGCATTTTTTCTTAAATAATTTGAGTTTTACTTTAAAAATGGTAAAATCTGAATGAGAGTTTATTATGCAGTTGGCTCGTTGGTCTAGGGGTATGATTCTCGCTTTGGGTGCGAGAGGTCCCGGGTTCAAATCCCGGACGAGCCCATGGTTTCATATACTTTTATAGTCCTTAATATCTGATAGTATTTAATAGCATTTTAAAATACTCACTAATGTATACAAACAGGTTTACTTACAATTTCATTAATATACATAAAAAAGACATGCACAGTGGGATCGTTGGTCAAGGGGTATAATTCTTGCTTAGGGTGCGAGAGATCCCTGGTACAAATCCCGGATGAGCCCATCTTTTACAGGTATAAACTTATGCATACTTAGTAAAATGTCAAGCATTTGGTGGTATATTGGGTAAACTATAGATTCCATTTTGTCTAAGTAACCTTGAGTGGCTTAAAAGTCTCATTTTGACAAACAAAAAACTGTCAAAATGAAATTACAGGTTTTTCTCTTACCTTTCTTTTGTCTAAGTAACCCTGAGTGGCTTAAAAGAATAGTCTCATTATGACTAACAAAAAGATCAACAATAAATTGCAGGTGTTTATTTTGTCTTTCTTCTGGGTCTGCATGCTTGAGTTGCACACAGTATGTGACAAGTCTTAGGTTCCAATTATCAAAAAAGTCCAAACTTTATTGGGACCTCTAAATCTTGGCACTGCACATTTTAAATATGCATACTTGGATAACAAGTAACCTTAAGTTATTATTTTCGCAATACTACATACACATTTTTTTGTTTTAAGTTGTTATTTTTAAAATGTTACATCTTCATTAAATGAAATTGTGTGTTTGCTCCAGCTTTTTGCATTTTTTCTTAAATAATTTGAGTTTTACTTTAAAAATGGTAAAATCTGAATGAAAAGCCATTACGCAGTTGGCTCGTTGGTCTAGGGGTATGATTCTCGCTTTGGGCGTGGGAGGTCCCGGGTTCAAATCCCGGACGAGCCCATGTTTTCATGTACTTTTATAGTCCTTAATATCTGATAGTATTTAATAGCATTTTAAAATACCCACTAATGTATACAAACAGGTTTACTTACAATTTCATTACTATACATAAAAAAGACATGCACAGTGGGCTCGTTGGTCAAGGGGTATAATTCTTGCTTAGGGTGCGAGAGATCCCTGGTACAAATCCCGGATGAGCCCATCTTTTACAGGCATATACTTATGCAAACTTAGTAAAATGTCAAGCATTTGGTGGTATATTGGGTACACTATAGATTCCATTTTGTCTAAGTAACCTTGAGTGGCTATAAAGTCTCATTTTGACAAACAAAAAACTGTCAAAATGAAATTACAGGTTTTTCTCTTACCTTTCTTTTGTCTAAGTAACCCTGAGTGGCTTAAAAGAATAGTCTCATTATGACTAACAAAAAGATCAACAATAAATTGCAGGTGTTTATTTTGTCTTTCTTCTGGGTCTGCATGCTTGAGTTGCACACAGTATGTGACAAGTCTTAGGTTCCAACTATCAAAAAAGTCAAAACTCTATTGGGACCTCTAAATCTTGGCACTGCACATTTTAAATATGCATACTTGGATAGCAAGTAACCTTAAGTTATTATTTTCGCAATACTACATACACATTTTGTTGTTTTAAGTTGTTATGTTATTTTTAAAACGTTACATCTTCATTAAATGAAATTGTGTGTTTGCTCCAGCTTTTTGCATTTTTTCTTAAATAATTTGAGTTTTACTTTAAAAATGGTAAAATCTGAATGAGAGTTTATTATGCAGTTGGCTCGTTGGTCTAGGGGTATGATTCTCGCTTTGGGTGCGAGAGGTCCCGGGTTCAAATCCCAGACGAGCCCATGTTTTCATGTACTTTTATAGTCCTTAATATCTGATAGTATTTAATAGCATTTTAAAATACTCACTAATGTATACAAACAGGTTTACTTACAATTTCATTACTATACATAAAAAAGACATGCACAGTGGGCTCGTTGGTCAAGGGGTATAATTCTTGCTTAGGGTGCGAGAGATCCCTGGTACAAATCCCGGATGAGCCCATCTTTTACAGGTATATACTTATGCATACTTAGTAAAATGTCAAGCATTTGGTGGTATATTGGGTAAACTATAGATTCCATTTTGTCTAAGGTACCTTGAGTGGCTTAAAAGTCTCATTTTGACAAACAAAAAACTGTCAAAATGAAATTACAGGTTTTTCTCTTACCTTTCTTTTGTCTAAGTAACCCTGAGTGGCTTAAAAGAATAGTCTCATTATGACTAACAAAAAGATCAACAATAAATTGCAGGTGTTTATTTTGTCTTTCTTCTGGGTCTGCATACTTGAGTTGCACACAGTATGTGACAAGTCTTTGGTCCAACTATCAAAAAAGTCCAAACTCTATTGGGACCTCCAAATCTTGGCACTGCACATTTTAAATATGCATACTTGGATAACAAGTAACCTTAAGTTATTATTTTCGCAATACTACATACACATTTTTTTGTTTTAAGTTGTTATGTTATTTTTAAAATGTTACATCTTCATTTAAATGAAATTGTGTGTTTGCTCCAGCCTTTTGCATTTTTTCTTAAATAATTTGAGTTTTACTTTAAAAATGGTAAAATCTGAATGAGAAGCTATTACGCAGTTGGCTCGTTGGTCTAGGGGTATGATTCTCGCTTTGGGTGCGAGAGGTCTCGGGTTCAAATCCCGGACGAGCCTATGTTTTCATGAACTTTTATAGTCCTTAATATCTGATAGTATTTAATAGCATTTTAAAATACTCACTAATGTATACAAACAGGTTTACTTACAATTTCATTAATATACATAAAAAAGACATGCACAGTGGGCTCGTTGGTCAAGGGGTATAATTCTTGCTTAGGGTGCGAGAGATCCCTGGTATAAATCCCGGATGAGCCCATCTTTTACAGGTATATACTTATGCATACTTAGTAAAATGTCAAGCATTTGGTGGTATATTGGGTAAACTATAGATTCCATTTTGTCTAAGTAACCTTGAGTGGCTTAAAAGTCTCATTTTGACAAACAAAAAACGGTCAAAATGAAATTACAGGTTTTTCTCTTACCTTTCTTTTGTCTAAGTAACCCTGAGTGGCTTAAAAGAATAGTCTCATTATGACTAACAAAAAGATCAACAATAAATTGCAGGTGTTTATTTTGTCTTTCTTCTGGGTCTGCATGCTTGAGTTGCACACAGTATGTGACAAGTCTTAGGTTCCAATTATCAAAAAAGTCCAAACTTTATTAGGACCTCTAAATCTTGGCACTGCACATTTTAAATATGCATACTTGGATAACAAGTAACCTTAAGTTATTATTTTCGCAATACTACATACACATTTTTTTGTTTTAAGTTGTTATTTTTAAAATGTTACATCTTCATTTAAATGAAATTGTGTGTTTGCTCCAGCTTTTTGCATTTTTTCTTAAATAATTTGAGTTTTACTTTAAAAATGGTAAAATCTGAATGAAAAGCCATTACGCAGTTGGCTCGTTGGTCTAGGGGTATGATTCTCGCTTTGGGTGCGAGAGGTCCCGGGTTCAAATCCCAGACGAGCCCATGTTTTCATGTACTTTTATTGTCCTTAATATCTGATAGTATTTAATAGCATTTTAAAATACTCACTAATGTATACAAACAGGTTTACTTACAATTTCATTACTATACATAAAAAAGACATGCACAGTGGGCTCGTTGGTCAAGGGGTATAATTCTTGCTTAGGGTGCGAGAGATCCCTGGTACAAATCCCGGATGAGCCCATCTTTTACAGGCATATACTTATGCAAACTTAATAAAATGTCAAGCATTTGGTGGTATATTGGGTACACTATAGATTCCATTTTGTCTAAGTAACCTTGAGTGGCTATAAAGTCTCATTTTGACAAACAAAAAACTGTCAAAATGAAATTACAGGTTTTTCTCTTACCTTTCTTTTGTCTAAGTAACCCTGAGTGGCTTAAAAGAATAGTCTCATTATGACTAACAAAAAGATCAACAATAAATTGCAGGTGTTTATTTTGTCTTTCTTCTGGGTCTGCATGCTTGAGTTGCACACAGTATGTGACAAGTCTTAGGTTCCAACTATCAAAAAAGTCCAAACTCTATTGGGACCTCTAAATCTTGGCACTGCACATTTTAAATATGCATACTTGGATAGCAAGTAACCTTAAGTTATTATTTTCGCAATACTACATACACATTTTGTTGTTTTAAGTTGTTATGTTATTTTTAAAACGTTACATCTTCATTAAATGAAATTGTGTGTTTGCTCCAGCTTTTTGCATTTTTTCTTAAATAATTTGAGTTTTACTTTAAAAATGGTAAAATCTGAATGAGAGTTTATTATGCAGTTGGCTCGTTGGTCTAGGGGTATGATTCTCGCTTTGGGTGCGAGAGGTCCCGGGTTCAAATCCCGGACGAGCCCATGGTTTCATATACTTTTATAGTCCTTAATATCTGATAGTATTTAATAGCATTTTAAAATACTCACTAATGTATACAAACAGGTTTACTTACAATTTCATTAATATACATAAAAAAGACATGCACAGTGGGATCGTTGGTCAAGGGGTATAATTCTTGCTTAGGGTGCGAGAGATCCCTGGTACAAATCCCGGATGAGCCCATCTTTTACAGGTATAAACTTATGCATACTTAGTAAAATGTCAAGCATTTGGTGGTATATTGGGTAAACTATTGATTCCATTTTGTCTAAGTAACCTTGAGTGGCTTAAAAGTCTCATTTTGACAAACAAAAAACTGTCAAAATGAAATTACAGGTTTTTCTCTTACCTTTCTTTTGTCTAAGTAACCCTGAGTGGCTTAAAAGAATAGTCTCATTATGACTAACAAAAAGATCAACAATAAATTGCAGGTGTTTATTTTGTCTTTCTTCTGGGTCTGCATGCTTGAGTTGCACACAGTATGTGACAAGTCTTAGGTTCTAATTATCAAAAAAGTCCAAACTTTATTGGGACCTCTAAATCTTGGCACTGCACATTTTTAATATGCATACTTGGATAACAAGTAACCTTAAGTTATTATTTTCGCAATACTACATACACATTTTTTTGTTTTAAGTTGTTATTTTTAAAATGTTACATCTTCATTAAATGAAATTGTGTGTTTGCTCCAGCTTTTTGCATTTTTTCTTAAATAATTTGACTTTTACTTTAAAAATGGTAAAATCTGAATGAAAAGCCATTACGCAGTTGGCTCGTTGGTCTAGGGGTATGATTCTCGCTTTGGGTGTGGGAGGTACCGGGTTCAAATCCCGGACGAGCCCATGTTTTCATGTACTTTTATAGTCCTTAATATCTGATAGTATTTAATAGCATTTTAAAATACTCACTAATGTATACAAACAGGTTTACTTACAATTTCATTACTATACATAAAAAAGACATGCACAGTGGGCTCGTTGGTCAAGGGGTATAATTCTTGCTTAGGGTGCGAGAGATCCCTGGTACAAATCCCGGATGAGCCCATCTTTTACAGGTATATACTTATGCATACTTAGTAAAATGTCAAGCATTTGGTGGTATATTGGGTAAACTATAGATTCCATTTTGTCTAAGGTACCTTGAGTGGCTTAAAAGTCTCATTTTGACAAACAAAAAACTGTCAAAATGAAATTACAGGTTTTTCTCTTACCTTTCTTTTGTCTAAGTAACCCTGAGTGGCTTAAAAGAATAGTCTCATTATGACTAACAAAAAGATCAACAATAAATTGCAGGTGTTTATTTTGTCTTTCTTCTGGGTCTGCATACTTGAGTTGCACACAGTATGTGACAAGTCTTTGGTCCAACTATCAAAAAAGTCCAAACTCTATTGGGACCTCCAAATCTTGGCACTGCACATTTTAAATATGCATACTTGGATAACAAGTAACCTTAAGTTATTATTTTCGCAATACTACATACACATTTTTTTGTTTTAAGTTGTTATGTTATTTTTAAAATGTTACATCTTCATTTAAATGAAATTGTGTGTTTGCTCCAGCTTTTTGCATTTTTTCTTAAATAATTTGAGTTTTACTTTAAAAATGGTAAAATCTGAATGAGAAGCCATTACTCAGTTGGCTCGTTGGTCTAGGGGTATGATTCTTGCTTTGGGTGCGAGAGGTCTCGGGTTCAAATCCCGGACGAGCCTATGTTTTCATGTACTTTTATAGTCCTTAATATCTGATAGTATTTAATAGCATTTTAAAATACTCACTAATGTATACAAACAGGTTTACTTACAATTTCATTAATATACATAAAAAAGACATGCACAGTGGGCTCGTTGGTCAAGGGGTATAATTCTTGCTTAGGGTGCGAGAGATCCCTGGTACAAATCCCGGATGAGCCCATCTTTTACAGGTATATACTTATGCATACTTAGTAAAATGTCAAGCATTTGGTGGTATATTGGGTAGACTATAGATTCCATTTTGTCTAAGTAACCTTGAGTGGCTTAAAAGTCTCATTTTGACAAACAAAAAACTGTCAAAATGAAATTACAGGTTTTTCTCTTACCTTTCTTTTGTCTAAGTAACCCTGAGTGGCTTAAAAGAATAGTCTCATTATGACTAACAAAAAGATCAACAATAAATTGCAGGTGTTTATTTTGTCTTTCTTCTGGGTCTGCATGCTTGAGTTGCACACAGTATGTGACAAGTCTTAGGTTCCAATTATCAAAAAAGTCCAAACTTTATTAGGACCTCTAAATCTTGGCACTGCACATTTTAAATATGCATACTTGGATAACAAGTAACCTTAAGTTATTATTTTCGCAATACTACATACACATTTTTTTGTTTTAAGTTGTTATTTTTAAAATGTTACATCTTCATTTAAATTAAATTGTGTGTTTGCTCCAGCTTTTTGCATTTTTTCTTAAATAATTTGAGTTTTACTTTAAAAATGGTAAAATCTGAATGAAAAGCCATTACGCAGTTGGCTCGTTGGTCTAGGGGTATGATTCTCACTTTGGGTGTGGGAGGTCCCGGGTTCAAATCCCGGACGAGCCCATGTTTTCATGTACTTTTATAGTCCTTAATATCTGATAGTATTTAATAGCATTTTAAAATACTCACTAATGTATACAAACAGGTTTACTTACAATTTCATTACTATACATAAAAAAGACATGCACAGTGGGCTCGTTGGTCAAGGGGTATAATTCTTGCTTAGGGTGCGAGAGATCCCTGGTACAAATCCCGGATGAGCCCATCTTTTACAGGTATATACTTATGCATACTTAGTAAAATGTCAAGCATTTGGTGGTATATTGGGTAAACTATAGATTCCATTTTGTCTAAGGTACCTTGAGTGGCTTAAAAGTCTCATTTTGACAAACAAAAAACTGTCAAAATGAAATTACAGGTTTTTCTCTTACCTTTCTTTTGTCTAAGTAACCCTGAGTGGCTTAAAAGAATAGTCTCATTATGACTAACAAAAAGATCAACAATAAATTGCAGGTGTTTATTTTGTCTTTCTTCTGGGTCTGCATACTTGAGTTGCACACAGTATGTGACAAGTCTTTGGTCCAACTATCAAAAAAGTCCAAACTCTATTGGGACCTCCAAATCTTGGCACTGCACATTTTAAATATGCATACTTGGATAACAAGTAACCTTAAGTTATTATTTTCGCAATACTACATACACATTTTTTTGTTTTAAGTTGTTATGTTATTTTTAAAATGTTACATCTTCATTTAAATGAAATTGTGTGTTTGCTCCAGCTTTTTGCATTTTTTCTTAAATAATTTGAGTTTTACTTTAAAAATGGTAAAATCTGAATGAGAAGCCATTACGCAGTTGGCTCGTTGGTCTAGGGGTATGATTCTCGCTTTGGGTGCGAGAGGTCTCGGGTTCAAATCCCGGACGAGCCTATGTTTTCATGTACTTTTATAGTCCTTAATATCTGATAGTATTTAATAGCATTTTAAAATACTCACTAATGTATACAAACAGGTTTACTTACAATTTCATTAATATACATAAAAAAGACATGCACAGTGGGCTCGTTGGTCAAGGGGTATAATTCTTGCTTAGGGTGCGAGAGATCCCTGGTACAAATCCCGGATGAGCCCATCTTTTACAGGTATATACTTATGCATACTTAGTAAAATGTCAAGCATTTGGTGGTATATTGGGTAAACTATAGATTCCATTTTGTCTAAGTAACCTTGAGTGGCTTAAAAGTCTCATTTTGACAAACAAAAAACGGTCAAAATGAAATTACAGGTTTTTCTCTTACCTTTCTTTTGTCTAAGTAACCCTGAGTGGCTTAAAAGAATAGTCTCATTATGACTAACAAAAAGATCAACAATAAATTGCAGGTGTTTATTTTGTCTTTCTTCTGGGTCTGCATGCTTGAGTTGCACACAGTATGTGACAAGTCTTAGGTTCCAATTATCAAAAAAGTCCAAACTTTATTAGGACCTCTAAATCTTGGCACTGCACATTTTAAATATGCATACTTGGATAACAAGTAACCTTAAGTTATTATTTTCGCAATACTACATACACATTTTTTTGTTTTAAGTTGTTATTTTTAAAATGTTACATCTTCATTTAAATGAAATTGTGTGTTTGCTCCAGCTTTTTGCATTTTTTCTTAAATAATTTGAGTTTTACTTTAAAAATGGTAAAATCTGAATGAAAAGCCATTACGCAGTTGGCTCGTTGGTCTAGGGGTATGATTCTCGCTTTGGGTGCGAGAGGTCCCGGGTTCAAATCCCAGACGAGCCCATGTTTTCATGTACTTTTATAGTCCTTAATATCTGATAGTATTTAATAGCATTTTAAAATACTCACTAATGTATACAAACAGGTTTACTTACAATTTCATTACTATACATAAAAAAGACATGCACAGTGGGCTCGTTGGTCAAGGGGTATAATTCTTGCTTAGGGTGCGAGAGATCCCTGGTACAAATCCCGGATGAGCCCATCTTTTACAGGCATATACTTATGCAAACTTAATAAAATGTCAAGCATTTGGTGGTATATTGGGTACACTATAGATTCCATTTTGTCTAAGTAACCTTGAGTGGCTATAAAGTCTCATTTTGACAAACAAAAAACTGTCAAAATGAAATTACAGGTTTTTCTCTTACCTTTCTTTTGTCTAAGTAACCCTGAGTGGCTTAAAAGAATAGTCTCATTATGACTAACAAAAAGATCAACAATAAATTGCAGGTGTTTATTTTGTCTTTCTTCTGGGTCTGCATGCTTGAGTTGCACACAGTATGTGACAAGTCTTAGGTTCCAACTATCAAAAAAGTCCAAACTCTATTGGGACCTCTAAATCTTGGCACTGCACATTTTAAATATGCATACTTGGATAGCAAGTAACCTTAAGTTATTATTTTCGCAATACTACATACACATTTTGTTGTTTTAAGTTGTTATGTTATTTTTAAAACGTTACATCTTCATTAAATGAAATTGTGTGTTTGCTCCAGCTTTTTGCATTTTTTCTTAAATAATTTGAGTTTTACTTTAAAAATGGTAAAATCTGAATGAGAGTTTATTATGCAGTTGGCTCGTTGGTCTAGGGGTATGATTCTCGCTTTGGGTGCGAGAGGTCCCGGGTTCAAATCCCGGACGAGCCCATGGTTTCATATACTTTTATAGTCCTTAATATCTGATAGTATTTAATAGCATTTTAAAATACTCACTAATGTATACAAACAGGTTTACTTACAATTTCATTAATATACATAAAAAAGACATGCACAGTGGGATCGTTGGTCAAGGGGTATAATTCTTGCTTAGGGTGCGAGAGATCCCTGGTACAAATCCCAGATGAGCCCATCTTTTACAGGTATAAACTTATGCATACTTAGTAAAATGTCAAGCATTTGGTGGTATATTGGGTAAACTATTGATTCCATTTTGTCTAAGTAACCTTGAGTGGCTTAAAAGTCTCATTTTGACAAACAAAAAACTGTCAAAATGAAATTACAGGTTTTTCTCTTACCTTTCTTTTGTCTAAGTAACCCTGAGTGGCTTAAAAGAATAGTCTCATTATGACTAACAAAAAGATCAACAATAAATTGCAGGTGTTTATTTTGTCTTTCTTCTGGGTCTGCATGCTTGAGTTGCACACAGTATGTGACAAGTCTTAGGTTCTAATTATCAAAAAAGTCCAAACTTTATTGGGACCTCTAAATCTTGGCACTGCACATTTTAAATATGCATACTTGGATAACAAGTAACCTTAAGTTATTATTTTCGCAATACTACATACACATTTTTTTGTTTTAAGTTGTTATTTTTAAAATGTTACATCTTCATTAAATGAAATTGTGTGTTTGCTCCAGCTTTTTGCATTTTTTCTTAAATAATTTGACTTTTACTTTAAAAATGGTAAAATCTGAATGAAAAGCCATTACGCAGTTGGCTCGTTGGTCTAGGGGTATGATTCTCGCTTTGGGTGTGGGAGGTACCGGGTTCAAATCCCGGACGAGCCCATGTTTTCATGTACTTTTATAGTCCTTAATATCTGATAGTATTTAATAGCATTTTAAAATACTCACTAATGTATACAAACAGGTTTACTTACAATTTCATTACTATACATAAAAAAGACATGCACAGTGGGCTCGTTGGTCAAGGGGTATAATTCTTGCTTAGGGTGCGAGAGATCCCTGGTACAAATCCCGGATGAGCCCATCTTTTACAGGTATATACTTATGCATACTTAGTAAAATGTCAAGCATTTGGTGGTATATTGGGTAAACTATAGATTCCATTTTGTCTAAGGTACCTTGAGTGGCTTAAAAGTCTCATTTTGACAAACAAAAAACTGTCAAAATGAAATTACAGGTTTTTCTCTTACCTTTCTTTTGTCTAAGTAACCCTGAGTGGCTTAAAAGAATAGTCTCATTATGACTAACAAAAAGATCAACAATAAATTGCAGGTGTTTATTTTGTCTTTCTTCTGGGTCTGCATACTTGAGTTGCACACAGTATGTGACAAGTCTTTGGTCCAACTATCAAAAAAGTCCAAACTCTATTGGGACCTCCAAATCTTGGCACTGCACATTTTAAATATGCATACTTGGATAACAAGTAACCTTAAGTTATTATTTTCGCAATACTACATACACATTTTTTTGTTTTAAGTTGTTATGTTATTTTTAAAATGTTACATCTTCATTTAAATGAAATTGTGTGTTTGCTCCTGCTTTTTGCATTTTTTCTTAAATAATTTGAGTTTTACTTTAAAAATGGTAAAATCTGAATGAGAAGCCATTACTCAGTTGGCTCGTTGGTCTAGGGGTATGATTCTTGCTTTGGGTGCGAGAGGTCTCGGGTTCAAATCCCGGACGAGCCTATGTTTTCATGTACTTTTATAGTCCTTAATATCTGATAGTATTTAATAGCATTTTAAAATACTCACTAATGTATACAAACAGGTTTACTTACAATTTCATTAATATACATAAAAAAGACATGCACAGTGGGCTCGTTGGTCAAGGGGTATAATTCTTGCTTAGGGTGCGAGAGATCCCTGGTACAAATCCCGGATGAGCCCATCTTTTACAGGTATATACTTATGCAAACTTAGTAAAATGTCAAGCATTTGGTGGTATATTGGGTAGACTATTGATTCCATTTTGTCTAAGTAACCTTGAGTGGCTTAAAAGTCTCATTTTGACAAACAAAAAACTGTCAAAATGAAATTACAGGTTTTTCTCTTACCTTTCTTTTGTCTAAGTAACCCTGAGTGGCTTAAAAGAATAGTCTCATTATGACTAACAAAAAGATCAACAATAAATTGCAGGTGTTTATTTTGTCTTTCTTCTGGGTCTGCATGCTTGAGTTGCACACAGTATGTGACAAGTCTTAGGTTCCAATTATCAAAAAAGTCCAAACTTTATTAGGACCTCTAAATCTTGGCACTGCACATTTTAAATATGCATACTTGGATAACAAGTAACCTTAAGTTATTATTTTCGCAATACTACATACACATTTTTTTGTTTTAAGTTGTTATTTTTAAAATGTTACATCTTCATTTAAATTAAATTGTGTGTTTGCTCCAGCTTTTTGCATTTTTTCTTAAATAATTTGAGTTTTACTTTAAAAATGGTAAAATCTGAATGAAAAGCCATTACGCAGTTGGCTCGTTGGTCTAGGGGTATGATTCTCGCTTTGGGTGCGAGAGGTCCCGGGTTCAAATCCCAGACGAGCCCATGTTTTCATGTACTTTTATAGTCCTTAATATCTGATAGTATTTAATAGCATTTTAAAATACTCACTAATGTATACAAACAGGTTTACTTACAATTTCATTACTATACATAAAAAAGACATGCACAGTGGGCTCGTTGGTCAAGGGGTATAATTCTTGCTTAGGGTGCGAGAGATCCCTGGTACAAATCCCGGATGAGCCCATCTTTTACAGGCATATACTTATGCAAACTTAATAAAATGTCAAGCATTTGGTGGTATATTGGGTACACTATAGATTCCATTTTGTCTAAGTAACCTTGAGTGGCTATAAAGTCTCATTTTGACAAACAAAAAACTGTCTAAATGAAATTACAGGTTTTTCTCTTACCTTTCTTTTGTCTAAGTAACCCTGAGTGGCTTAAAAGAATAGTCTCATTATGACTAACAAAAAGATCAACAATAAATTGCAGGTGTTTATTTTGTCTTTCTTCTGGGTCTGCATGCTTGAGTTGCACACAGTATGTGACAAGTCTTAGGTTCCAACTATCAAAAAAGTCAAAACTCTATTGGGACCTCTAAATCTTGGTACTGCACATTTTAAATATGCATACTTGGATAGCAAGTAACCTTAAGTTATTATTTTCGCAATACTACATACACATTTTGTTGTTTTAAGTTGTTATGTTATTTTTAAAACGTTACATCTTCATTAAATGAAATTGTGTGTTTGCTCCAGCTTTTTGCATTTTTTCTTAAATAATTTGAGTTTTACTTTAAAAATGGTAAAATCTGAATGAGAGTTTATTATGCAGTTGGCTCGTTGGTCTAGGGGTATGATTCTCGCTTTGGGTGCGAGAGGTCCCGGGTTCAAATCCCGGACGAGCCCATGGTTTCATATACTTTTATAGTCCTTAATATCTGATAGTATTTAATAGCATTTTAAAATACTCACTAATGTATACAAACAGGTTTACTTACAATTTCATTAATATACATAAAAAAGACATGCACAGTGGGATCGTTGGTCAAGGGGTATAATTCTTGCTTAGGGTGCGAGAGATCCCTGGTACAAATCCCGGATGAGCCCATCTTTTACAGGTATAAACTTATGCATACTTAGTAAAATGTCAAGCATTTGGTGGTATATTGGGTAAACTATAGATTCCATTTTGTCTAAGTAACCTTGAGTGGCATAAAAGTCTCATTTTGACAAACAAAAAACTGTCAAAATGAAATTACAGGTTTTTCTCTTACCTTTCTTTTGTCTAAGTAACCCTGAGTGGCTTAAAAGAATAGTCTCATTATGACTAACAAAAAGATCAACAATAAATTGCAGGTGTTTATTTTGTCTTTCTTCTGGGTCTGCATGCTTGAGTTGCACACAGTATGTGACAAGTCTTAGGTTCTAATTATCAAAAAAGTCCAAACTTTATTGGGACCTCTAAATCTTGGCACTGCACATTTTAAATATGCATACTTGGATAACAAGTAACCTTAAGTTATTATTTTCGCAATACTACATACACATTTTTTTGTTTTAAGTTGTTATTTTTAAAATGTTACATCTTCATTAAATGAAATTGTGTGTTTGCTCCAGCTTTTTGCATTTTTTCTTAAATAATTTGAGTTTTACTTTAAAAATGGTAAAATCTGAATGAAAAGCCATTACGCAGTTGGCTCGTTGGTCTAGGGGTATGATTCTCGCTTTGGGTGTGGGAGGTCCCGGGTTCAAATCCCGGACGAGCCCATGTTTTCATGTACTTTTATAGTCCTTAATATCTGATAGTATTTAATAGCATTTTAAAATACTCACTAATGTATACAAACAGGTTTACTTACAATTTCATTACTATACATAAAAAAGACATGCACAGTGGGCTCGTTGGTCAAGGGGTATAATTCTTGCTTAGGGTGCGAGAGATCCCTGGTACAAATCCCGGATGAGCCCATCTTTTACAGGTATATACTTATGCATACTTAGTAAAATGTCAAGCATTTGGTGGTATATTGGGTAAACTATAGATTCCATTTTGTCTAAGGTACCTTGAGTGGCTTAAAAGTCTCATTTTGACAAACAAAAAACTGTCAAAATGAAATTACAGGTTTTTCTCTTACCTTTCTTTTGTCTAAGTAACCCTGAGTGGCTTAAAAGAATAGTCTCATTATGACTAACAAAAAGATCAACAATAAATTGCAGGTGTTTATTTTGTCTTTCTTCTGGGTCTGCATGCTTGAGTTGCACACAGTATGTGACAAGTCTTAGGTTCTAATTATCAAAAAAGTCCAAACTTTATTGGGACCTCTAAATCTTGGCACTGCACATTTTAAATATGCATACTTGGATAACAAGTAACCTTAAGTTATTATTTTCGCAATACTACATACACATTTTTTTGTTTTAAGTTGTTATTTTTAAAATGTTACATCTTCATTAAATGAAATTGTGTGTTTGCTCCAGCTTTTTGCATTTTTTCTTAAATAATTTGACTTTTACTTTAAAAATGGTAAAATCTGAATGAAAAGCCATTACGCAGTTGGCTCGTTGGTCTAGGGGTATGATTCTCGCTTTGGGTGTGGGAGGTACCGGGTTCAAATCCCGGACGAGCCTATGTTTTCATGTACTTTTATAGTCCTTAATATCTGATAGTATTTAATAGCATTTTAAAATACTCACTAATGTATACAAACAGGTTTACTTACAATTTCATTACTATACATAAAAAAGACATGCACAGTGGGCTCGTTGGTCAAGGGGTATAATTCTTGCTTAGGGTGCGAGAGATCCCTGGTACAAATCCCGGATGAGCCCATCTTTTACAGGTATATACTTATGCATACTTAGTAAAATGTCAAGCATTTGGTGGTATATTGGGTAAACTATAGATTCCATTTTGTCTAAGGTACCTTGAGTGGCTTAAAAGTCTCATTTTGACAAACAAAAAACTGTCAAAATGAAATTACAGGTTTTTCTCTTACCTTTCTTTTGTCTAAGTAACCCTGAGTGGCTTAAAAGAATAGTCTCATTATGACTAACAAAAAGATCAACAATAAATTGCAGGTGTTTATTTTGTCTTTCTTCTGGGTCTGCATACTTGAGTTGCACACAGTATGTGACAAGTCTTTGGTCCAACTATCAAAAAAGTCCAAACTCTATTGGGACCTCCAAATCTTGGCACTGCACATTTTAAATATGCATACTTGGATAACAAGTAACCTTAAGTTATTATTTTCGCAATACTACATACACATTTTTTTGTTTTAAGTTGTTATGTTATTTTTAAAATGTTACATCTTCATTTAAATGAAATTGTGTGTTTGCTCCTGCTTTTTGCATTTTTTCTTAAATAATTTGAGTTTTACTTTAAAAATGGTAAAATCTGAATGAGAAGCCATTACTCAGTTGGCTCGTTGGTCTAGGGGTATGATTCTTGCTTTGGGTGCGAGAGGTCTCGGGTTCAAATCCCGGACGAGCCTATGTTTTCATGTACTTTTATAGTCCTTAATATCTGATAGTATTTAATAGCATTTTAAAATACTCACTAATGTATACAAACAGGTTTACTTACAATTTCATTAATATACATAAAAAAGACATGCACAGTGGGCTCGTTGGTCAAGGGGTATAATTCTTGCTTAGGGTGCGAGAGATCCCTGGTACAAATCCCGGATGAGCCCATCTTTTACAGGTATATACTTATGCAAACTTAGTAAAATGTCAAGCATTTGGTGGTATATTGGGTAGACTATTGATTCCATTTTGTCTAAGTAACCTTGAGTGGCTTAAAAGTCTCATTTTGACAAACAAAAAACTGTCAAAATGAAATTACAGGTTTTTCTCTTACCTTTCTTTTGTCTAAGTAACCCTGAGTGGCTTAAAAGAATAGTCTCATTATGACTAACAAAAAGATCAACAATAAATTGCAGGTGTTTATTTTGTCTTTCTTCTGGGTCTGCATGCTTGAGTTGCACACAGTATGTGACAAGTCTTAGGTTCCAATTATCAAAAAAGTCCAAACTTTATTAGGACCTCTAAATCTTGGCACTGCACATTTTAAATATGCATACTTGGATAACAAGTAACCTTAAGTTATTATTTTCGCAATACTACATACACATTTTTTTGTTTTAAGTTGTTATTTTTAAAATGTTACATCTTCATTTAAATTAAATTGTGTGTTTGCTCCAGCTTTTTGCATTTTTTCTTAAATAATTTGAGTTTTACTTTAAAAATGGTAAAATCTGAATGAAAAGCCATTACGCAGTTGGCTCGTTGGTCTAGGGGTATGATTCTCGCTTTGGGTGCGAGAGGTCCCGGGTTCAAATCCCAGACGAGCCCATGTTTTCATGTACTTTTATAGTCCTTAATATCTGATAGTATTTAATAGCATTTTAAAATACTCACTAATGTATACAAACAGGTTTACTTACAATTTCATTACTATACATAAAAAAGACATGCACAGTGGGCTCGTTGGTCAAGGGGTATAATTCTTGCTTAGGGTGCGAGAGATCCCTGGTACAAATCCCGGATGAGCCCATCTTTTACAGGCATATACTTATGCAAACTTAATAAAATGTCAAGCATTTGGTGGTATATTGGGTACACTATAGATTCCATTTTGTCTAAGTAACCTTGAGTGGCTATAAAGTCTCATTTTGACAAACAAAAAACTGTCTAAATGAAATTACAGGTTTTTCTCTTACCTTTCTTTTGTCTAAGTAACCCTGAGTGGCTTAAAAGAATAGTCTCATTATGACTAACAAAAAGATCAACAATAAATTGCAGGTGTTTATTTTGTCTTTCTTCTGGGTCTGCATGCTTGAGTTGCACACAGTATGTGACAAGTCTTAGGTTCCAACTATCAAAAAAGTCAAAACTCTATTGGGACCTCTAAATCTTGGTACTGCACATTTTAAATATGCATACTTGGATAGCAAGTAACCTTAAGTTATTATTTTCGCAATACTACATACACATTTTGTTGTTTTAAGTTGTTATGTTATTTTTAAAACGTTACATCTTCATTAAATGAAATTGTGTGTTTGCTCCAGCTTTTTGCATTTTTTCTTAAATAATTTGAGTTTTACTTTAAAAATGGTAAAATCTGAATGAGAGTTTATTATGCAGTTGGCTCGTTGGTCTAGGGGTATGATTCTCGCTTTGGGTGCGAGAGGTCCCGGGTTCAAATCCCGGACGAGCCCATGGTTTCATATACTTTTATAGTCCTTAATATCTGATAGTATTTAATAGCATTTTAAAATACTCACTAATGTATACAAACAGGTTTACTTACAATTTCATTAATATACATAAAAAAGACATGCACAGTGGGATCGTTGGTCAAGGGGTATAATTCTTGCTTAGGGTGCGAGAGATCCCTGGTACAAATCCCGGATGAGCCCATCTTTTACAGGTATAAACTTATGCATACTTAGTAAAATGTCAAGCATTTGGTGGTATATTGGGTAAACTATAGATTCCATTTTGTCTAAGTAACCTTGAGTGGCATAAAAGTCTCATTTTGACAAACAAAAAACTGTCAAAATGAAATTACAGGTTTTTCTCTTACCTTTCTTTTGTCTAAGTAACCCTGAGTGGCTTAAAAGAATAGTCTCATTATGACTAACAAAAAGATCAACAATAAATTGCAGGTGTTTATTTTGTCTTTCTTCTGGGTCTGCATGCTTGAGTTGCACACAGTATGTGACAAGTCTTAGGTTCTAATTATCAAAAAAGTCCAAACTTTATTGGGACCTCTAAATCTTGGCACTGCACATTTTAAATATGCATACTTGGATAACAAGTAACCTTAAGTTATTATTTTCGCAATACTACATACACATTTTTTTGTTTTAAGTTGTTATTTTTAAAATGTTACATCTTCATTAAATGAAATTGTGTGTTTGCTCCAGCTTTTTGCATTTTTTCTTAAATAATTTGAGTTTTACTTTAAAAATGGTAAAATCTGAATGAAAAGCCATTACGCAGTTGGCTCGTTGGTCTAGGGGTATGATTCTCGCTTTGGGTGTGGGAGGTCCCGGGTTCAAATCCCGGACGAGCCCATGTTTTCATGTACTTTTATAGTCCTTAATATCTGATAGTATTTAATAGCATTTTAAAATACTCACTAATGTATACAAACAGGTTTACTTACAATTTCATTACTATACATAAAAAAGACATGCACAGTGGGCTCGTTGGTCAAGGGGTATAATTCTTGCTTAGGGTGCGAGAGATCCCTGGTACAAATCCCGGATGAGCCCATCTTTTACAGGTATATACTTATGCATACTTAGTAAAATGTCAAGCATTTGGTGGTATATTGGGTAAACTATAGATTCCATTTTGTCTAAGGTACCTTGAGTGGCTTAAAAGTCTCATTTTGACAAACAAAAAACTGTCAAAATGAAATTACAGGTTTTTCTCTTACCTTTCTTTTGTCTAAGTAACCCTGAGTGGCTTAAAAGAATAGTCTCATTATGACTAACAAAAAGATCAACAATAAATTGCAGGTGTTTATTTTGTCTTTCTTCTGGGTCTGCATACTTGAGTTGCACACAGTATGTGACAAGTCTTTGGTCCAACTATCAAAAAAGTCCAAACTCTATTGGGACCTCCAAATCTTGGCACTGCACATTTTAAATATGCATACTTGGATAACAAGTAACCTTAAGTTATTATTTTCGCAATACTACATACACATTTTTTTGTTTTAAGTTGTTATGTTATTTTTAAAATGTTACATCTTCATTTAAATGAAATTGTGTGTTTGCTCCAGCTTTTTGCATTTTTTCTTAAATAATTTGAGTTTTACTTTAAAAATGGTAAAATCTGAATGAGAAGCCATTACGCAGTTGGCTCGTTGGTCTAGGGGTATGATTCTTTCTTTGGGTGCGAGAGGTCTCGGGTTCAAATCCCGGACGAGCCTATGTTTTCATGTACTTTTATAGTCCTTAATATCTGATAGTATTTAATAGCATTTTAAAATACTCACTAATGTATACAAACAGGTTTACTTACAATTTCATTAATATACATAAAAAAGACATGCACAGTGGGCTCGTTGGTCAAGGGGTATAATTCTTGCTTAGGGTGCGAGAGATCCCTGGTACAAATCCCGGATGAGCCCATCTTTTACAGGTATATACTTATGCATACTTAGTAAAATGTCAAGCATTTGGTGGTATATTGGGTAAACTATAGATTCCATTTTGTCTAAGTAACCTTGAGTGGCTTAAAAGTCTCATTTTGACAAACAAAAAACTGTCAAAATTAAATTACAGGTTTTTCTCTTACCTTTCTTTTGTCTAAGTAACCCTGAGTGGCTTAAAAGAATAGTCTCATTATGACTAACAAAAAGATCAACAATAAATTGCAGGTGTTTATTTTGTCTTTCTTCTGGGTCTGCATGCTTGAGTTGCACACAGTATGTGACAAGTCTTAGGTTCCAATTATCAAAAAAGTCCAAACTTTATTAGGACCTCTAAATCTTGGCACTGCACATTTTAAATATGCATACTTGGATAACAAGTAACCTTAAGTTATTATTTTCGCAATACTACATACACATTTTTTCGTTTTAAGTTGTTATTTTTAAAATGTTACCTCTTCATTTAAATGAAATTGTGTGTTTGCTCCAGCTTTTTGCATTTTTTCTTAAATAATTTGAGTTTTACTTTAAAAATGGTAAAATCTGAATGAAAAGCCATTACGCAGTTGGCTCGTTGGTCTAGGGATATGATTCTCGCTTTGGGTGCGAGAGGTCCCGGGTTCAAATCCCAGACGAGCCCATGTTTTCATGTACTTTTATAGTCCTTAATATCTGATAGTATTTAATAGCATTTTAAAATACTCACTAATGTATACAAACAGGTTTACTTACAATTTCATTACTATACATAAAAAAGACATGCACAGTGGGCTCGTTGGTCAAGGGGTATAATTCTTGCTTAGGGTGCGAGAGATCCCTGGTACAAATCCCGGATGAGCCCATCTTTTACAGGCATATACTTATGCAAACTTAATAAAATGTCAAGCATTTGGTGGCATATTGGGTTCACTATAGATTCCATTTTGTCTAAGTAACCTTGAGTGGCTATAAAGTCTCATTTTGACAATCAAAAAACTGTCAAAATGAAATTACAGGTTTTTCTCTTACCTTTCTTTTGTCTAAGTAACCCTGAGTGGCTTAAAAGAATAGTCTCATTATGACTAACAAAAAGATCAACAATAAATTGCAGGTGTTTATTTTGTCTTTCTTCTGGGTCTGCATGCTTGAGTTGCACACAGTATGTGACAAGTCTTAGGTTCCAACTATCAAAAAAGTCCAAACTCTATTGGGACCTCTAAATCTTGGCACTGCACATTTTAAATATGCATACTTGGATAGCAAGTAACCTTAAGTTATTATTTTCGCAATACTACATACACATTTTGTTGTTTTAAGTTGTTATGTTATTTTTAAAACGTTACATCTTCATTAAATGAAATTGTGTGTTTGCTCCAGCTTTTTGCATTTTTTCTTAAATAATTTGAGTTTTACTTTAAAAATGGTAAAATCTGAATGAGAGTTTATTATGCAGTTGGCTCGTTGGTCTAGGGGTATGATTCTCGCTTTGGGTGCGAGAGGTCCCGGGTTCAAATCCCGGACAAGCCCATGGTTTCATATACTTTTATAGTCCTTAATATCTGATAGTATTTAATAGCATTTTAAAATACTCACTAATGTATACAAACAGGTTTACTTACAATTTCATTAATATACATAAAAAAGACATGCACAGTGGGATCGTTGGTCAAGGGGTATAATTCTTGCTTAGGGTGCGAGAGATCCCTGGTACAAATCTCGGATGAGCCCATCTTTTACAGGCATATACTTATGCAAACTTAGTAAAATGTCAAGCATTTGGTGGTATATTGGGTACACTATAGATTCCATTTTGTCTAAGTAACCTTGAGTGGCTATAAAGTCTCATTTTGACAAACAAAAAACTGTCAAAATGAAATTACAGGTTTTTCTCTTACCTTTCTTTTGTCTAAGTAACCCTGAGTGGCTTAAAAGAATAGTCTCATTATGACTAACAAAAAGATCAACAATAAATTGCAGGTGTTTATTTTGTCTTTCTTCTGGGTCTGCATGCTTGAGTTGCAAACAGTATGTGACAAGTCTTAGGTTCCAACTATCAAAAAAGTCCAAACTCTATTGGGACCTCTAAATCTTGGCACTGCACATTTTAAATATGCATACTTGGATAGCAAGTAACCTTAAGTTATTATTTTCGCAATACTACATACACATTTTGTTGTTTTAAGTTGTTATGTTATTTTTAAAAGGTTACATCTTCATTAAATGAAATTGTGTGTTTGCTCCAGCTTTTTGCATTTTTTCTTAAATAATTTGAGTTTTACTTTAAAAATGGTAAAATCTGAATGAGAAGCCATTACGCAGTTGGTACTGCACATTTTAAATATGCATACTTGGATAACAAGTAACCTTAAGTTATTATTTTCGCAATACTACATACACATTTTTTTGTTTTAAGTTGTTATTTTTAAAATGTTACATCTTCATTAAATGAAATTGTGTGTTTGCTCCAGCTTTTTGCATTTTTTCTTAAATAATTTGAGTTTTACTTTAAAAATGGTAAAATCTGAATGAAAAGCCATTACGCAGTTGGCTCGTTGGTCTAGGGGTATGATTCTCACTTTGGGTGTGGGAGGTCCCGGGTTCAAATCCCGGACGAGCCCATGTTTTCATGTACTTTTATAGTCCTTAATATCTGATAGTATTTAATAGCATTTTAAAATACTCACTAATGTATACAAACAGGTTTACTTACAATTTCATTACTATACATAAAAAAGACATGCACAGTGGGCTCGTTGGTCAAGGGGTATAATTCTTGCTTAGGGTGCGAGAGATCCCTGGTACAAATCCCGGATGAGCCCATCTTTTACAGGCATATACTTATGCAAACTTAGTAAAATGTCAAGCATTTGGTGGTATATTGGGTACACTATAGATTCCATTTTGTCTAAGTAACCTTGAGTGGCTATAAAGTCTCATTTTGACAAACAAAAAACTGTCAAAATGAAATTACAGGTTTTTCTCTTACCTTTCTTTTGTCTAAGTAACCCTGAGTGGCTTAAAAGAATAGTCTCATTATGACTAACAAAAAGATCAACAATAAATTGCAGGTGTTTATTTTGTCTTTCTTCTGGGTCTGCATGCTTGAGTTGCAAACAGTATGTGACAAGTCTTAGGTTCCAACTATCAAAAAAGTCCAAACTCTATTGGGACCTCTAAATCTTGGCACTGCACATTTTAAATATGCATACTTGGATAGCAAGTAACCTTAAGTTATTATTTTCGCAATACTACATACACATTTTGTTGTTTTAAGTTGTTATGTTATTTTTAAAAGGTTACATCTTCATTAAATGAAATTGTGTGTTTGCTCCAGCTTTTTGCATTTTTTCTTAAATAATTTGAGTTTTACTTTAAAAATGGTAAAATCTGAATGAGAGCTTATTATGCAGTTGGCTCGTTGGTCTAGGGGTATCATTCTCGCTTTGGGTGCGAGAGGTCCCGGGTTCAAATCCCGGACGAGCCCATGGTTTCATATACTTTTATAGTCCTTAATATCTGATAGTATTTAATAGAATTTTAAAATACTCACTAATGTATACAAACAGGTTTACTTACAATTTCATTAATATACATAAAAAAGACATGCACAGTGGGCTCGTTGGTCAAGGGGTATAATTCTTGCTTAGGGTGCGAGAGATCCCTGGTACAAATCCCGGATGAGCCCATCTTTTACAGGTATAAACTTATGCATACTTAGTAAAATGTCAAGCATTTGGTGGTATATTGGGTAAACTATAGATTCCATTTTGTCTAAGTAACCTTGAGTGGCTTAAAAGTCTCATTTTGACAAACAAAAAACTGTCAAAATGAAATTACAGGTTTTTCTCTTACCTTTCTTTTGTCTAAGTAACCCTGAGTGGCTTAAAAGAATAGTCTCATTATGACTAACAAAAAGATCAACAATAAATTGCAGGTGTTTATTTTGTCTTTCTTCTGGGTCTGCATGCTTGAGTTGCACACAGTATGTGACAAGTCTTAGGTTCTAATTATCAAAAAAGTCCAAACTTTATTGGGACCTCTAAATCTTGGCACTGCACATTTTAAATATGCATACTTGGATAACAAGTAACCTTAAGTTATTATTTTCGCAATACTACATACACATTTTTTTGTTTTAAGTTGTTATTTTTAAAATGTTACATCTTCATTAAATGAAATTGTGTGTTTGCTCCAGCTTTTTGCATTTTTTCTTAAATAATTTGAGTTTTACTTTAAAAATGGTAAAATCTGAATGAAAAGCCATTACGCAGTTGGCTCGTTGGTCTAGGGGTATGATTCTCGCTTTGGGTGTGGGAGGTCCCGGGTTCAAATCCCGGACGAGCCCATGTTTTCATGTACTTTTATAGTCCTTAATATCTGATAGTATTTAATAGCATTTTAAAATACTCACTAATGTATACAAACAGGTTTACTTACAATTTCATTACTATACATAAAAAAGACATGCACAGTGGGCTCGTTGGTCAAGGGGTATAATTCTTGCTTAGGGTGCGAGAGATCCCTGGTACAAATCCTGGATGAGCCCATCTTTTACAGGCATATACTTATGCAAACTTAGTAAAATGTCAAGCATTTGGTGGTTAATTGGGTACACTATAGATTCCATTTTGTCTAAGTAACCTTGAGTGGCTATAAAGTCTCATTTTGACAAACAAAAAACTGTCAAAATGAAATTACAGGTTTTTCTCTTACCTTTCTTTTGTCTAAGTAACCCTGAGTGGCTTAAAAGAATAGTCTCATTATGACTAACAAAAAGATCAACAATAAATTGCAGGTGTTTATTTTCTCTTTCTTCTGGGTCTGCATGCTTGAGTTGCAAACAGTATGTGACAAGTCTTAGGTTCCAACTATCAAAAAAGTCCAAACTCTATTGGGACCTCTAAATCTTGGCACTGCACATTTTAAATATGCATACTTGGATAGCAAGTAACCTTAAGTTATTATTTTCGCAATACTACATACACATTTTGTTGTTTTAAGTTGTTATGTTATTTTTAAAAGGTTACATCTTCATTAAATGAAATTGTGTGTTTGCTCCAGCTTTTTGCATTTTTTCTTAAATAATTTGAGTTTTACTTTAAAAATGGTAAAATCTGAATGAGAGTTTATTATGCAGTTGGCTCGTTGGTCTAGGGGTATGATTCTCGCTTTGGGTGCGAGAGGTCCCGGGTTCAAATCCCAGACGAGCCCATGGTTTCATATACTTTTATAGTCCTTAATATCTGATAGTATTTAATAGCATTTTAAAATACTCACTAATGTATACAAACAGGTTTACTTACAATTTCATTAATATACATAAAAAAGACATGCACAGTGGGATCGTTGGTCAAGGGGTATAATTCTTGCTTAGGGTGCGAGAGATCCCTGGTACAAATCCCGGATGAGCCCATCTTTTACAGGTATAAACTTATGCATACTTAGTAAAATGTCAAGCATTTGGTGGTATATTGGGTAAACTATAGATTCCATTTTGTCTAAGTAACCTTGAGTGGCTTAAAAGTCTCATTTTGACAAACAAAAAACTGTCAAAATGAAATTACAGGTTTTTCTCTTACCTTTCTTTTGTCTAAGTAACCCTGAGTGGCTTAAAAGAATAGTCTCATTATGACTAACAAAAAGATCAACAATAAATTGCAGGTGTTTATTTTGTCTTTCTTCTGGGTCTGCATACTTGAGTTGCACACAGTATGTGACAAGTCTTTGGTCCAACTATCAAAAAAGTCCAAACTCTATTGGGACCTCCAAATCTTGGCACTGCACATTTTAAATATGCATACTTGGATAACAAGTAACCTTAAGTTATTATTTTCGCAATACTACATACACATTTTTTTGTTTTAAGTTGTTATGTTATTTTTAAAATGTTACATCTTCATTTAAATGAAATTGTGTGTTTGCTCCAGCTTTTTGCATTTTTTCTTAAATAATTTGAGTTTTACTTTAAAAATGGTAAAATCTGAATGAGAAGCCATTACGCAGTTGGCTCGTTGGTCTAGGGGTATGATTCTCGCTTTGGGTGCGAGAGGTCTCGGGTTCAAATCCCGGACGAGCCTATGTTTTCATGTACTTTTATAGTCCTTAATATCTGATAGTATTTAATAGCATTTTAAAATACTCACTAATGTATACAAACAGGTTTACAGATGTAGCCACCTTTATCTTGAGTGGCCGCGGCGTTTGTCCCGTTCGACCATACGCAGCGTACTGTGGCGTAGCGAGGCGCGCCTAGCCACAGAGAGGCTATCTAATCGCACGGAGACAGACATTTGACGTTTGGCGTTACCTTTACGTGTAATACCTGCGATCAGCCACCAGATGTCGCTTTTTACAATCACCACTGCGCATGCGTGTGGTCTCCCGTAAAATACAATACTGACATACATAATAAGGACTACTTTACTAAGGCGTCTCATTACGCTGCATACAGTAAATACTGTACTCATTACGCTGCATTATTTAATACAGTACTGTATATACAGTACGACACCGACGCAAATAGTACAGCATACAGTATATGATCCATCTACAATACTTTATGAATACTGTATGTGAGCGTCCAAGTCCCGCAGACAAAACACAGTACTGTAAAACCAGTAGTGTACACTGTCGCAAATGGATGTGTGTTACAAGTTCACTATTGCCTCTCAAGATTAGGAATTTTCTACAGTATGTTATCGTCCTAATCCCGTAGCCATTACAGCACAATCAAAACCAACGGATTTATACATTTGTCTGCGGCGAAGTGGTGAAGTGTTTCGCTTCCTATACTCAGAGTCCAGGGTTCGATTCCTTAAGTACGAATGCATGTTACTGTAGTTTTTTTCAGACACTTTATTATTTTTTTTATTCACATACTGTAAACCAGGGCATACAGTAGCTGCATGAGCGGTTCTATGCGATCGAGTCCGGTGTACCATAATGTGCAGGTTCTATGCAGGTTAAGGTTCTATGCTCCGTACACAGTACACATACAATTCTGTAGCTGGGCAGACTGAATAGAAATGGCTACCACCTATGACTCCTTGCCCCACAGAGGCCCTAGGCTACGGAGCAAGTAATAGTCCAGATTGTACAGACTATGGGGCAATGCTGAAGGAGCGTCACAATCCCCTAGCTAAAATACACAGTATGCATATTATGGTACACCGGACTCGATGACATACTGTAGCACACTGGCAAAATGGCCGCCGCCCCTGAACCCTTGTGCAGGTTATGGGGCAATGCTGAAGGAGCGTCACAATCCCCTAGCCAAAATACACAGGGGAGGGATAAGCTACTGTAGGATTGCATACAGTATTACGGTACACCGGACTCAATCGCATAGCACACTGTCAAAACGACCACTACCCATGAACCCCCACCTCCTGAACCCCCACCTCGTGGCAGGCAGCAGTTGGGTATGGAATGAGAAATGGCATAAGCTGTGCAGGCTACGGGGCGATGCTGAAGGAGCGTCACAATCCCCTAGCCAAAATACACAGAGATACTGTAAGCGATGTCTATGCACATTACAGTACTGTACGTTACACCGGGCTCGGTCGCATAGCAAACTGACAAAACACAAGTTTTACAGTACATACAGTAAAGCAGGCCAAAGCTGCAGGAGAGTTTCTACTGTAAAGGTTCTATGCACCGTACGGTAATGTACACATACCTGTACAATTCTATAGCAGGGCAGACTCAATTGAAATGGCTACCGCCTGTGACTCCTAGCTCCTAGGAGGCACTCAGCTATGGAGCAAATAACAGCACAGATTTTGCAGGCTACGGGGCAATGCTGAAGGAGCGTCACAATCCCCTAGCTACAATACACAGGGGTGATAGAGATAATCGAGTGGCTGGAGGGGGGTCCCCTTGATTTAAGGGGCCCCCACTCCTCCAGGGTACTCCGGCCAGGTGTGACTAGTTGGGTATTTAATTCCATGGCCGCAGGGACCGGTATAAAAGTCTCCCCCGGCTGTGCATTATCTGTCCAGCTAGTGGAGCCCAGTGCTGATTCAAAAAATATGGGGAACCCCTACGCTTTTTTTGTCCCCCTTATTTTTTGCACCAGGACCAGGCGCAGAGCCCGGTGCTGGTTCTAAAAAGATGGGGGATCCCGTGTCCATTTTTTCCGTATTCCTGCCGGAATTCGACTGCAATTGCATATACAGTACTGTACCCCTTAATGTCACTGCTTACAGTATACAGTATTTAGACATGAGCTTGTGTACAGTATCTGTCATGAGGTGCTTTTTTCACTGACACTATAACTTTTTTCTATTGTGATATACTGTACAGAGGCGGCAAACTAGCCAAACGGGAATAATCAGCTTCTGCAGAATAAAATGAGATGCTACAGTACATGCCTATATTCTGTGAGTGACTGCGGCTCTATGAAATTAAATCAGAAAATTTAAATATGAAATGCATTACTAATGTGTGGCATTACTGTACTGTATGTGTATAAGGTGTACTACAATATTTTCTGGTGTAACATAAGGAAAGGGCACTACTGCATGGTCTAATGCAGTGGTTCTCAAACTTGGTCCTCAGGACCCCACACAGTGCATGTTTTGCAGGTAAACCAGCAAGTGCACAGATGTATTCATTACTAACTGACACATTTTAGAAGGTCCATACAGTAGGTGGAGCTAATTTTTTCACTTGTGATTCTTTGAGACCTGCAAAACCTGCACTGTGTGGGGTCCTGAGGACTGAGTTTGAGAACCTGTGGTCTAATGTAAATAAAGATGAATGTGGTGGGGTGTAATGTGAATAAGGGGCATTACTGTTAGGAGTAATGTGGTACTATGATATGATGTCATGAGAATAAGAGACACCACTGCATGATATAATGTGAATAAAGTTGCAGTACTGTGTTGTGTCATTTCATCTTCGGGTATTATTGTGTTACCATGCCCCTTCCCAGCAAGAACATACTGTACACTGTTTTGGGCTGGCACTAAATGTGCACATTGTTCTTATTTAGATTATAGGGGGTAGGAGCGCCAAAATGGGTGATGGTGCTGGGAAAGGGGTGCAGGGTTAGAGGCGGAACTACGTAGCATCTGTGCAAGAGGGCATCAGCCAAAATCTAGCCTAGGGCATCATGTTGGTCAGGTTTGGCTCTGATAATACTGTATACTGTACTCTTACTGTACTTTGCATTCAATACAGATACTGTTTGCACACAGGTTTTACATGAATCATTGGCAATGCTGCAGGAGTGTCTCATTAGGCAATCTAAAATATACCACGACTATGGGTGGGGATACAGTAGGGAAGTTCTGTCACCATAAGCTGTCTGCTGTGTATAGCATATTTCCATCTGAGATGCATTTGTGTGTTTGTAATAAGAAAAAAACATTTTACTGTACATTTAGTGGATACAGTATTTCTCCCCCATAATGACGTATCATACTGTACAGGTACCCTCATGTACTGTACCGTACCATACTGTAAAATTGAATATTTATTGGAAAAACATCAATATTAATGTAAAAATAAAGTATTACAACATCCGATTCCATGTACTGCACTGATCAAAATGTACAGTACTCTTATTCAGGACTTATAAAACTGAAAATAACTGTTCATACAGTACACATCAATAACATTACTACTGTATAATATTCTACATTAGTTTATGCAATAATCAGACAAAGGCAATTTTATCATTTTTTTTAATAATGCACCAATTTAAAATTTTAAACAGAAAATACAGAACTACATATTTGTGGCTTGACCATTTCTTTCAACTACAACAGGTAATACTTTATACAGGTGATTTATATAATTATTACAATGTTCAGGTGTGAGTACTTCTAGCCAAAATTTCTTTATCCCATCCACCAGTTGCTGTTTTGTTGTTGGCTTTGCAACACTCCTAACGTACCTCTTCAATTGAGCCCACACTAATTCGATTGGGTTCATGTCTGGTGATCTATATAAAAATAAAAAAAAAGCGTATAGAAAAAATTAATTACATTACAGTAAATAGAGAAAATTAAACATACAATATTGTACTGTTTATTAAACAAATTTTTTTTTTACAGTACTAGAGTGCTATCCAAAATTTTACTTGTACACTGTTGAAAGAATACTCACTCTGGTGGTGTGCATTCCCAATTCATACCTTTCTCTTCCATAAATTTGGCTGAGGCGGAGTGTTTAGGATCATTGTCTTGGAATATCCTATGGTGAGTTGGGTAATATTTATTCACAAATGGCACCATACATTTCTCTACTATTGTTTCTTGGAAAAATTTCTTATCCATGATTCCTACAGAAATCAAAAAATGTTGTTCATTAATAAGCAACTCCTTTTATTGTGCAGTTACACGTACTCTACAGTACAACATGTATTTTTACAGAACACAGGCACAGAATAAAGTATAGTACTGTACCTTCGAAAAATAATAGGGGACCAGCTCCTAATCGTGATATGCCTCCCCATACATGGACTTTCAATGGATGCTTTGGGCGTGGTTTTAAAGAGATATGGTTACGTTTCCTGAATGACATTCTGGAGAACCGCTCAAGGGCAACAGACGATTCATCTGTGAAAATGACATCATCAAATGTTTCACCACTCTCAATCCATCGCCGTGCCTGTTCCACTCTCTTTTCTTTATTCACATCTCTTATCATTGGAGATATCCTGTGAAGAGCCAAAAATAATGAAATCAGATACAGTTATGAAATTACAGATTTACAGATTACTGTATATACAGTAGACTGTATGTGCAGTATACTGTATTATATACCTACTGTATACATTAAACTGTACATACAGTACATTAAGTTACATACAGAGTAATATATATATACATACTGTACATACACACAAACACACACACACAGTATACAGTATGTAATCATCACAATAAGCCGGCAATGCTTCATTGCTGTCTCTGAGTGCCTATACAGTAGGTATCTCTTTTGGGATAGAATATATACAGTATATACACACACACATACTGTATATAGTATAAAGTACACACTCTGTATAATGATTTATGGCATTATTATATCACGTATCAAGGGATTATTAACAGTGCATTTACTGTATGGTTTATACTGCTTTCAGTATTTTACCTTGTTGCGCCAAAGGTCCATCCCATTTTCCGTCGCATCCTTCTGATGCTGGTGGCCGATATGTCCAGGTCATACTTGGAATGGAGAATTCGTTTTATTTGCAGAGCAGTACGCTCATCATCCTCACGAGTTAGTTCCTCCACAATTTGTTGCACTCTCCTACAGTACAATACAGTATGAAAAATATGAATTCATGAACAGCACAATCACAGTTACAATTGATGAAGTTTTTATTTTATTTCAAAAAAATTGTTTATGGTATAAAGCAAGTCATTTAAACATTACAGTAGTGTACAGTACGTACCATGTGCATTTTGTAGGAAATACAAATCTGGGCGTTGTTCTCTCGAATGCATGATAGCGCACCGTTTCTAAAGTGACTATAATGCCACTTTCCTTGAGCCATGCATGGATCTCTTTGATGGTTTTATTTTCTTTTTTCATGTTGGCGATTATCTTGCTCATCGTTTTGTTGATAGTTACTGGCATGTTGTCCAACTATAATTCCTGTATGGAGAGAAAACATTTGTGAATACTGTAGTCTAAAATTTACACATCTGAAAATGCATAAGAGTTTTATGATAGAAGTTAATACTGTACATGTTTACTATCCAGTACCTGATGTTCAAATTTAAGTATTGTATACTGTACAGTACTGAAAATACAACTTCAGTGTTATGGACTGCAATTAGTTTCCTGTATGAAACAGATACAGTACAGTAAATAACCCTCCTTGGAAGTGCATGGGCCCTGTGAGACTTACAGTAGTGTACAGCATAAGGGTCGACTGACATGATGTACAAGCATTACATACAGTACATGTCAGTACTGTATGTAAATTCTTCAATTATTGCCTAACAACAATGCTGCTTACTGTATATTAAATACTGTAGGCCTAGAAATGTGCATCTCAATATAGTAGTTAAAAACACAGGGGCCTATGTGGATAAGCGAGTTCTATGCACACTAAAAATGGCCACCGACCGTGAACTCCCAGCACGTGGCAGCGCTCGGATATGTAGTGAGATACAATATGGCATACATTTCACAGTTCAGGGGGCAATGCTGAAGGAGCGTCACAATCCCCTAGCTCAATTACATTGGGATAAGCGAGGTCTATGCACATTACGGTATACCGAGCTGGATCGCTTAGCAACCTGACAACATGGCCGCCGACCGTGAACTCCCAGCACGTGGCAGCGCTCGGATATGTAGTGAGATACAATATGGCATACATTTCACACTCCAGGGGGCAATGCTGAAGGAGCGTCACAATCCCCTAGCTCAATTACACTGGGATAAGCGAGGTCTACTGTATGCACATTACGGTATACCGAGCTGGATCGCTTAGCAACCTGACAAAATGGCCGCCGACCGTGAACTCCCAGCACGTGGCAGCGCTCGGATATGTAGTGAGATACAGTATGGCATACATTTCACACTCCAGGGGGCAATGCTGAAGGAGCGTCACAATCCCCTAGCTCAATTACATTGGGATAAGCGAGGTCTATGCACATTACGGTATACCGAGCTGGATCGCTTAGCAACCTGACAAAATGGCCGCCGACCGTGAACTCCCAGCACGTGGCAGCGCTCGGATATGTAGTGAGATACAGTATGGCATACATTTCACACTCCAGGGGGCAATGCTGAAGGAGCGTCACAATCCCCTAGCTCAATTACATTGGGATAAGCGAGGTCTATGCACATTACGGTATACCGAGCTGGATCGCTTAGCAACCTGACAACATGGCCGCCGACCGTGAACTCCCAGCACGTGGCAGCGCTCGGATATGTACTGCAAACAGCGGCCGGCCCCCGCCCCATTGCTGTTGGTTTATGCCTTAGAGGACTCGGACGCTCGCATTTGTAAAGCACTGTGTTTTCCTCCGCCTCCGGCTAGCCTGTTGCCCTTCCCCCATGGGAGCCTGCACAGATCATGCAGTAGACAGGGAGGGAATGCAAATGCTGGTCATGTGCAATACACAAACGCCCACTGTAGTACTGTTTTGCTCACTTACAGTACTGTACTGTAGGTTGCATTTAGCGTAAAGAATCGCTCCTGCAGATGTACTTTGATTTACTGTATGTGAAACCTGTGTGCATCCTTCCATTGGATGTACTGTATTGGAGAGAAATTTTTTTTTTTTAAAGTGAATGTCACGGGAACACATTAAAAATAAGGTTGGCACTTCCTTCCCATTGGTGTTGGTTTACAGTATGCCGTAGTGTACTCGGACGCTCATGTAATTGCATTTCAAAGGCACAGTATTTTCCATCGTCTCCCCCCTACCCCCATCGCCCTTCCCCCCTGGGGGCCTGCACAGGGAGGAAATTCAGGTCCTGTGCAATACACAAACGCTGAAGATCTACAGTACTGTTTTGCTCAGTTGGTAGCGTCAGAATACACTCATTTCATTCCCGCTGTTTAGGTGCATTTAGCGTAAAGAATCGCTCCTGCAGATGTACTTTGATTTATGTGAAATCTGTGTGCATCCTTCCATTGACTGTCTTACAGTGTAAATAAAATAATACAGTGCATTATTACAGAAAAAAAAAAAAAAAGAAAGAAAGAAAGCACATCAGGTCTCGAACCCTGGACCCCCAGCGAGGGAGGTGGGAGCCTTCACCCCTAGCCCACGACGCCTCATGAGAGATTTCCAATTTCATGTGTGAAAGTACTGCAAACAGCGGCCGGCCCCCGCCCCATTGCTGTTGGTTTATGCCTTAGAGGACTCGGACGCTCGCATTTGTAAAGCACGGTGTTTTCCTCCGCCTCCGGCTAGCCTGTTGCCCTTCCCCCATGGGAGCCTGCACAGATCATGCAGTAGACAGGGAGGGAATGCAAATGCTGGTCATGTGCAATACACAAACGCCCACTGTAGTACTGTTTTGCTCACTTACAGTACTGTACTGTAGGTTGCATTTAGCGTAAAGAATCGCTCCTGCAGATGTACTTTGATTTACTGTATGTGAAACCTGTGTGCATCCTTCCATTGGATGTACTGTATTGGAGAGAATTTTTTTTTTTTAAAGTGAATGTCACGGGAACACATTAAAAATAAGGTTGGCACTTCCTTCCCATTGGTGTTGGTTTACAGTATGCCGTAGTGTACTCGGACGCTCATGTAATTGCATTTCAAAGGCACAGTATTTTCCATCGTCTCCCCCCTACCCCCATCGCCCTTCCCCCCTGGGGGCCTGCACAGGGAGGAAATTCAGGTCCTGTGCAATACACAAACGCTGAAGATCTACAGTACTGTTTTGCTCAGTTGGTAGCGTCAGAATACACTCATTTCATTCCCGCTGTTTAGGTGCATTTAGCGTAAAGAATCGCTCCTGCAGATGTACTTTGATTTATGTGAAATCTGTGTGCATCCTTCCATTGACTGTCTTACAGTGTAAATAAAATAATACAGTGCATTATTACAGAAAAAAAAAAAAAAGAAAGAAAGAAAGCACATCAGGTCTCGAACCCTGGACCCCCAGCGAGGGAGGTGGGAGCCTTCACCCCTAGCCCACGACACCTCATGAGAGATTTCCAATTTCATGTGTGAAAGTACTGCAAACAGCGGCCGGCCCCCGCCCCATTGCTGTTGGTTTATGCCTTAGAGGACTCGGACGCTCGCATTTGTAAAGCACGGTGTTTTCCTCCGCCTCCGGCTAGTCCTCCATTCCCATTATGCATTAGCGAACTCAGACGCTCATATATTTTAAAAGCACGGTGTTTATACATTGTACTGTACATTCTTCCTTTTACACAATTACTGTAGTTGCGTCTCCATACACATACTGTACAGTACTCCATACTTTTTCCACCGCCTCCCGTTACGCCTACAGTATTGCCAGAGCTGTAGATCAATCCGCCGCTATACTGTACGATCGAAAGTACTGGATTAGTGGAGCATTAGCGACACAGTGGTGGAGATGTGTAATGCATGATGAGTATCTAGATCGCCTCAACGCGCCTGCCTGTGATGAAACTCAGCTATCGCATTAGCGTGACTAAACGCCCGTCTCGGCGGAGAAACAGTCAAGATAAAGGTGGCTACATCTGTACTTACAATTTCATTAATATACATAAAAAAGACATGCACAGTGGGCTCGTTGGTCAAGGGGTATAATTCTTGCTTAGGGTGCGAGAGATCCCTGGTACAAATCCCGGATGAGCCCATCTTTTACAGGTATATACTTATGCATACTTAGTAAAATGTCAAGCATTTGGTGGTATATTGGGTAAACTATAGATTCCATTTTGTCTAAGTAACCTTGAGTGGCTTAAAAGTCTCATTTTGACAAACAAAAAACTGTCAAAATGAAATTACAGGTTTTTCTCTTACCTTTCTTTTGTCTAAGTAACCCTGAGTGGCTTAAAAGAATAGTCTCATTATGACTAACAAAAAGATCAACAATAAATTGCAGGTGTTTATTTTGTCTTTCTTCTGGGTCTGCATGCTTGAGTTGCACACAGTATGTGACAAGTCTTAGGTTCCAATTATCAAAAAAGTCCAAACTTTATTAGGACCTCTAAATCTTGGCACTGCACATTTTAAATATGCATACTTGGATAACAAGTAACCTTAAGTTATTATTTTCGCAATACTACATACACATTTTTTTGTTTTAAGTTGTTATTTTTAAAATGTTACATCTTCATTTAAATGAAATTGTGTGTTTGCTCCAGCTTTTTGCATTTTTTCTTAAATAATTTGAGTTTTACTTTAAAAATGGTAAAATCTGAATGAAAAGCCATTACGCAGTTGGCTCGTTGGTCTAGGGGTATGATTCTCGCTTTGGGTGCGAGAGGTCCCGGGTTCAAATCCCAGACGAGCCCATGTTTTCATGTACTTTTATAGTCCTTAATATCTGATAGTATTTAATAGCATTTTAAAATACTCACTAATGTATACAAACAGGTTTACTTACAATTTCATTACTATACATAAAAAAGACATGCACAGTGGGCTCGTTGGTCAAGGGGTATAATTCTTGCTTAGGGTGCGAGAGATCCCTGGTACAAATCCCGGATGAGCCCATCTTTTACAGGCATATACTTATGCAAACTTAATAAAATGTCAAGCATTTGGTGGTATATTGGGTACACTATAGATTCCATTTTGTCTAAGTAACCTTGAGTGGCTATAAAGTCTCATTTTGACAAACAAAAAACTGTCAAAATGAAATTACAGGTTTTTCTCTTACCTTTCTTTTGTCTAAGTAACCCTGAGTGGCTTAAAAGAATAGTCTCATTATGACTAACAAAAAGATCAACAATAAATTGCAGGTGTTTATTTTGTCTTTCTTCTGGGTCTGCATGCTTGAGTTGCACACAGTATGTGACAAGTCTTAGGTTCCAACTATCAAAAAAGTCCAAACTCTATTGGGACCTCTAAATCTTGGCACTGCACATTTTAAATATGCATACTTGGATAGCAAGTAACCTTAAGTTATTATTTTCGCAATACTACATACACATTTTGTTGTTTTAAGTTGTTATGTTATTTTTAAAACGTTACATCTTCATTAAATGAAATTGTGTGTTTGCTCCAGCTTTTTGCATTTTTTCTTAAATAATTTGAGTTTTACTTTAAAAATGGTAAAATCTGAATGAGAGTTTATTATGCAGTTGGCTCGTTGGTCTAGGGGTATGATTCTCGCTTTGGGTGCGAGAGGTCCCGGGTTCAAATCCCGGACGAGCCCATGGTTTCATATACTTTTATAGTCCTTAATATCTGATAGTATTTAATAGCATTTTAAAATACTCACTAATGTATACAAACAGGTTTACTTACAATTTCATTAATATACATAAAAAAGACATGCACAGTGGGATCGTTGGTCAAGGGGTATAATTCTTGCTTAGGGTGCGAGAGATCCCTGGTACAAATCCCGGATGAGCCCATCTTTTACAGGTATAAACTTATGCATACTTAGTAAAATGTCAAGCATTTGGTGGTATATTGGGTAAACTATAGATTCCATTTTGTCTAAGTAACCTTGAGTGGCTTAAAAGTCTCATTTTGACAAACAAAAAACTGTCAAAATGAAATTACAGGTTTTTCTCTTACCTTTCTTTTGTCTAAGTAACCCTGAGTGGCTTAAAAGAATAGTCTCATTATGACTAACAAAAAGATCAACAATAAATTGCAGGTGTTTATTTTGTCTTTCTTCTGGGTCTGCATGCTTGAGTTGCACACAGTATGTGACAAGTCTTAGGTTCTAATTATCAAAAAAGTCCAAACTTTATTGGGACCTCTAAATCTTGGCACTGCACATTTTAAATATGCATACTTGGATAACAAGTAACCTTAAGTTATTATTTTCGCAATACTACATACACATTTTTTTGTTTTAAGTTGTTATTTTTAAAATGTTACATCTTCATTAAATGAAATTGTGTGTTTGCTCCAGCTTTTTGCATTTTTTCTTAAATAATTTGAGTTTTACTTTAAAAATGGTAAAATCTGAATGAAAAGCCATTACGCAGTTGGCTCGTTGGTCTAGGGGTATGATTCTCGCTTTGGGTGTGGGAGGTCCCGGGTTCAAATCCCGGACGAGCCCATGTTTTCATGTACTTTTATAGTCCTTAATATCTGATAGTATTTAATAGCATTTTAAAATACTCACTAATGTATACAAACAGGTTTACTTACAATTTCATTACTATACATAAAAAAGACATGCACAGTGGGCTCGTTGGTCAAGGGGTATAATTCTTGCTTAGGGTGCGAGAGATCCCTGGTACAAATCCCGGATGAGCCCATCTTTTACAGGCATATACTTATGCAAACTTAGTAAAATGTCAAGCATTTGGTGGTTAATTGGGTACACTATAGATTCCATTTTGTCTAAGTAACCTTGAGTGGCTATAAAGTCTCATTTTGACAAACAAAAAACTGTCAAAATGAAATTACAGGTTTTTCTCTTACCTTTCTTTTGTCTAAGTAACCCTGAGTGGCTTAAAAGAATAGTCTCATTATGACTAACAAAAAGATCAACAATAAATTGCAGGTGTTTTTTTGTCTTTCTTCTGGGTCTGCATGCTTGAGTTGCAAACAGTATGTGACAAGTCTTAGGTTCCAACTATCAAAAAAGTCCAAACTCTATTGGGACCTCTAAATCTTGGCACTGCACATTTTAAATATGCATACTTGGATAGCAAGTAACCTTAAGTTATTATTTTCGCAATACTACATACACATTTTGTTGTTTTAAGTTGTTATGTTATTTTTAAAAGGTTACATCTTCATTAAATGAAATTGTGTGTTTGCTCCAGCTTTTTGCATTTTTTCTTAAATAATTTGAGTTTTACTTTAAAAATGGTAAAATCTGAATGAGAGTTTATTATGCAGTTGGCTCGTTGGTCTAGGGGTATGATTCTCGCTTTGGGTGCGAGAGGTCCCGGGTTCAAATCCCAGACGAGCCCATGGTTTCATATACTTTTATAGTCCTTAATATCTGATAGTATTTAATAGCATTTTAAAATACTCACTAATGTATACAAACAGGTTTACTTACAATTTCATTAATATACATAAAAAAGACATGCACAGTGGGATCGTTGGTCAAGGGGTATAATTCTTGCTTAGGGTGCGAGAGATCCCTGGTACAAATCCCGGATGAGCCCATCTTTTACAGGTATAAACTTATGCATACTTAGTAAAATGTCAAGCATTTGGTGGTATATTGGGTAAACTATAGATTCCATTTTGTCTAAGTAACCTTGAGTGGCTTAAAAGTCTCATTTTGACAAACAAAAAACTGTCAAAATGAAATTACAGGTTTTTCTCTTACCTTTCTTTTGTCTAAGTAACCCTGAGTGGCTTAAAAGAATAGTCTCATTATGACTAACAAAAAGATCAACAATAAATTGCAGGTGTTTATTTTGTCTTTCTTCTGGGTCTGCATACTTGAGTTGTACACAGTATGTGACAAGTCTTTGGTCCAACTATCAAAAAAGTCCAAACTCTATTGGGACCTCCAAATCTTGGCACTGCACATTTTAAATATGCATACTTGGATAACAAGTAACCTTAAGTTATTATTTTCGCAATACTACATACACATTTTTTTGTTTTAAGTTGTTATGTTATTTTTAAAATGTTACATCTTCATTTAAATGAAATTGTGTGTTTGCTCCAGCTTTTTGCATTTTTTCTTAAATAATTTGAGTTTTACTTTAAAAATGGTAAAATCTGAATGAGAAGCCATTACGCAGTTGGCTCGTTGGTCTAGGGGTATGATTCTCGCTTTGGGTGCGAGAGGTCTCGGGTTCAAATCCCGGACGAGCCTATGTTTTCATGTACTTTTATAGTCCTTAATATCTGATAGTATTTAATAGCATTTTAAAATACTCACTAATGTATACAAACAGGTTTACTTACAATTTAATTAATATACATAAAAAAGATATGCACAGTGGGCTCGTTGGTCAAGGGGTATAATTCTTGCTTAGGGTGCGAGAGATCCCTGGTACAAATCCCGGATGAGCCCATCTTTTACAGGTATATACTTATGCATACTTAGTAAAATGTCAAGCATTTGGTGGTATATTGGGTAAACTATAGATTCCATTTTGTCTAAGTAACCTTGAGTGGCTTAAAAGTCTCATTTTGACAAACAAAAAACTGTCAAAATGAAATTACAGGTTTTTCTCTTACCTTTCTTTTGTCTAAGTAACCCTGAGTGGCTTAAAAGAATAGTCTCATTATGACTAACAAAAAGATCAACAATAAATTGCAGGTGTTTATTTTGTCTTTCTTCTGGGTCTGCATGCTTGAGTTGCACACAGTATGTGACAAGTCTTAGGTTCCAACTATCAAAAAAGTCCAAACTCTATTGGGACCTCTAAATCTTGGCACTGCACATTTTAAATATGCATACTTGGATAGCAAGTAACCTTAAGTTATTATTTTCGCAATACTACATACACATTTTGTTGTTTTAAGTTGTTATGTTATTTTTAAAACGTTACATCTTCATTAAATGAAATTGTGTGTTTGCTCCAGCTTTTTGCATTTTTTCTTAAATAATTTGAGTTTTACTTTAAAAATGGTAAAATCTGAATGAGAGTTTATTATGCAGTTGGCTCGTTGGTCTAGGGGTATGAGTCTCGCTTTGGGTGCGAGAGGTCCCGGGTTCAAATCCCGGACGAGCCCATGGTTTCATATACTTTTATAGTCCTTAATATCTGATAGTATTTAATAGCATTTTAAAATACTCACTAATGTATACAAACAGGTTTACTTACAATTTCATTAATATACATAAAAAAGACATGCACAGTGGGATCGTTGGTCAAGGGGTATAATTCTTGCTTAGGGTGCGAGAGATCCCTGGTACAAATCCCGGATGAGCCCATCTTTTACAGGTATAAACTTATGCATACTTAGTAAAATGTCAAGCATTTGGTGGTATATTGGGTAAACTATAGATTCCATTTTGTCTAAGTAACCTTGAGTGGCTTAAAAGTCTCATTTTGACAAACAAAAAACTGTCAAAATGAAATTACAGGTTTTTCTCTTACCTTTCTTTTGTCTAAGTAACCCTGAGTGGCTTAAAAGAATAGTCTCATTATGACTAACAAAAAGATCAACAATAAATTGCAGGTGTTTATTTTGTCTTTCTTCTGGGTCTGCATGCTTGAGTTGCACACAGTATGTGACAAGTCTTAGGTTCTAATTATCAAAAAAGTCCAAACATTATTGGGACCTCTAAATCTTGGCACTGCACATTTTAAATATGCATACTTGGATAACAAGTAACCTTAAGTTATTATTTTCGCAATACTACATACACATTTTTTTGTTTTAAGTTGTTATTTTTAAAATGTTACATCTTCATTAAATGAAATTGTGTGTTTGCTCCAGCTTTTTGCATTTTTTCTTAAATAATTTGAGTTTTACTTTAAAAATGGTAAAATCTGAATGAAAAGCCATTACGCAGTTGGCTCGTTGGTCTAGGGGTATGATTCTCGCTTTGGGTGTGGGAGGTCCCGGGTTCAAATCCCAGACGAGCCCATGTTTTCATGTACTTTTATAGTCCTTAATATCTGATAGTATTTAATAGCATTTTAAAATACTCACTAATGTATACAAACAGGTTTACTTACAATTTCATTACTATACATAAAAAAGACATGCACAGTGGGCTCGTTGGTCAAGGGGTATAATTCTTGCTTAGGGTGCGAGAGATCCCTGGTACAAATCCCGGATGAGCCCATCTTTTACAGGCATATACTTATGCAAACTTAGTAAAATGTCAAGCATTTGGTGGTATATTGGGTACACTATAGATTCCATTTTGTCTAAGTAACCTTGAGTGGCTATAAAGTCTCATTTTGACAAACAAAAAACTGTCAAAATGAAATTACAGGTTTTTCTCTTACCTTTCTTTTGTCTAAGTAACCCTGAGTGGCTTAAAAGAATAGTCTCATTATGACTAACAAAAAGATCAACAATAAATTGCAGGTGTTTATTTTGTCTTTCTTCTGGGTCTGCATGCTTGAGTTGCAAACAGTATGTGACAAGTCTTAGGTTCCAACTATCAAAAAAGTCCAAACTCTATTGGGACCTCTAAATCTTGGCACTGCACATTTTAAATATGCATACTTGGATAGCAAGTAACCTTAAGTTATTATTTTCGCAATACTACATACACATTTTGTTGTTTTAAGTTGTTATGTTATTTTTAAAAGGTTACATCTTCATTAAATGAAATTGTGTGTTTGCTCCAGCTTTTTGCATTTTTTCTTAAATAATTTGAGTTTTACTTTAAAAATGGTAAAATCTGAATGAGAGTTTGTTATGCAGTTGGCTCGTTGGTCTAGGGGTATGATTCTCGCTTTGGGTGCGAGAGGTCCTGGGTTCAAATCCTGGACGAGCCCATGGTTTCATATACTTTTATAGTCCTTAATATCTGATAGTATTTAATAGCATTTTAAAATACTCACTAATGTATACAAACAGGTTTACTTACAATTTCATTAATATACATAAAAAAGACATGCACAGTGGGATCGTTGGTCAAGGGGTATAATTCTTGCTTAGGGTGCGAGAGATCCCTGGTACAAATCCCGGATGAGCCCATCTTTTACAGGTATAAACTTATGCATACTTAGTAAAATGTCAAGCATTTGGTGGTATATTGGGTAAACTATAGATTCCATTTTGTCTAAGTAACCTTGAGTGGCTTAAAAGTCTCATTTTGACAAACAAAAAACTGTCAAAATGAAATTACAGGTTTTTCTCTTACCTTTCTTTTGTCTAAGTAACGCTGAGTGGCTTAAAAGAATAGTCTCATTATGACTAACAAAAAGATCAACAATAAATTGCAGGTGTTTATTTTGTCTTTCTTCTGGGTCTGCATGCTTGAGTTGCACACAGTATGTGACAAGTCTTAGGTTCTAATTATCAAAAAAGTCCAAACTTTATTGGGACCTCTAAATCTTGGCACTGCACATTTTAAATATGCATACTTGGATAACAAGTAACCTTAAGTTATTATTTTCGCAATACTACATACACATTTTTTTGTTTTAAGTTGTTATTTTTAAAATGTTACATCTTCATTAAATGAAATTGTGTGTTTGCTCCAGCTTTTTGCATTTTTTCTTAAATAATTTGAGTTTTACTTTAAAAATGGTAAAATCTGAATGAAAAGCCATTACGCAGTTGGCTCGTTGGTCTAGGGGTATGATTCTCGCTTTGGGTGTGGGAGGATCCGGGTTCAAATCCCGGACGAGCCCATGTTTTCATGTACTTTTATAGTCCTTAATATCTGATAGTATTTAATAGCATTTTAAAATACTCACTAATGTATACAAACAGGTTTACTTACAATTTCATTACTATACATAAAAAAGACATGCACAGTGGGCTCGTTGGTCAAGGGGTATAATTCTTGCTTAGGGTGCGAGAGATCCCTGGTACAAATCCCGGATGAGCCCATCTTTTACAGGCATATACTTATGCAAACTTAGTAAAATGTCAAGCATTTGGTGGTATATTGGGTACACTATAGATTCCATTTTGTCTAAGTAACCTTGAGTGGCTATAAAGTCTCATTTTGACAAACAAAAAACTGTCAAAATGAAATTACAGGTTTTTCTCTTACCTTTCTTTTGTCTAAGTAACCCTGAGTGGCTTAAAAGAATAGTCTCATTATGACTAACAAAAAGATCAACAATAAATTGCAGGTGTTTATTTTGTCTTTCTTCTGGGTCTGCATGCTTGAGTTGCAAACAGTATGTGACAAGTCTTAGGTTCCAACTATCAAAAAAGTCCAAACTCTATTGGGACCTCTAAATCTTGGCACTGCACATTTTAAATATGCATACTTGGATAGCAAGTAACCTTAAGTTATTATTTTCGCAATACTACATACACATTTTGTTGTTTTAAGTTGTTATGTTATTTTTAAAAGGTTACATCTTCATTAAATGAAATTGTGTGTTTGCTCCAGCTTTTTGCATTTTTTCTTAAATAATTTGAGTTTTACTTTAAAAATGGTAAAATCTGAATGAGAGTTTATTATGCAGTTGGCTCGTTGGTCTAGGGGTATGATTCTCGCTTTGGGTGCGAGAGGTCCCGGGTTCAAATCCCGGACGAGCCCATGGTTTCATATACTTTTATAGTCCTTAATATCTGATAGTATTTAATAGCATTTTAAAATACTCACTAATGTATACAAACAGGTTTACTTACAATTTCATTAATATACATAAAAAAGACATGCACAGTGGGATCGTTGGTCAAGGGGTATAATTCTTGCTTAGGGTGCGAGAGATCCCTGGTACAAATCCCGGATGAGCCCATCTTTTACAGGTATAAACTTATGCATACTTAGTAAAATGTCAAGCATTTGGTGGTATATTGGGTAAACTATAGATTCCATTTTGTCTAAGTAACCTTGAGTGGCTTAAAAGTCTCATTTTGACAAACAAAAAACTGTCAAAATGAAATTACAGGTTTTTCTCTTACCTTTCTTTTGTCTAAGTAACCCTGAGTGGCTTAAAAGAATAGTCTCATTATGACTAACAAAAAGATCAACAATAAATTGCAGGTGTTTATTTTGTCTTTCTTCTGGGTCTGCATGCTTGAGTTGCACACAGTATGTGACAAGTCTTAGGTTCTAATTATCAAAAAAGTCCAAACTTTATTGGGACCTCTAAATCTTGGCACTGCACATTTTAAATATGCATACTTGGATAACAAGTAACCTTAAGTTATTATTTTCGCAATACTACATACACATTTTTTTGTTTTAAGTTGTTATTTTTTAAAATGTTACATCTTCATTAAATGAAATTGTGTGTTTGCTCCAGCTTTTTGCATTTTTTCTTAAATAATTTGAGTTTTACTTTAAAAATGGTAAAATCTGAATGAAAAGCCATTACGCAGTTGGCTCGTTGGTCTAGGGGTATGATTCTCGCTTTGGGTGTGGGAGGTCCCGGGTTCAAATCCCAGACGAGCCCATGTTTTCATGTACTTTTATAGTCCTTAATATCTGATAGTATTTAATAGCATTTTAAAATACTCACTAATGTATACAAACAGGTTTACTTACAATTTCATTAATATACATAAAAAAGACATGCACAGTGGGATCGTTGGTCAAGGGGTATAATTCTTGCTTAGGGTGCGAGAGATCCCTGGTACAAATCCCGGATGAGCCCATCTTTTACAGGTATATACTTATGCATACTTAGTAAAATGTCAAGCATTTGGTGGTATATTGGGTAAACTATAGATTCCATTTTGTCTAAGGTACCTTGAGTGGCTTAAAAGTCTCATTTTGACAAACAAAAAACTGTCAAAATGAAATTACAGGTTTTTCTCTTACCTTTCTTTTGTCTAAGTAACCCTGAGTGGCTTAAAAGAATAGTCTCATTATGACTAACAAAAAGATCAACAATAAATTGCAGGTGTTTATTTTGTCTTTCTTCTGGGTCTGCATACTTGAGTTGCACACAGTATGTGACAAGTCTTTGGTCCAACTATCAAAAAAGTCCAAACTCTATTGGGACCTCCAAATCTTGGCACTGCACATTTTAAATATGCATACTTGGATAACAAGTAACCTTAAGTTATTATTTTCGCAATACTACATACACATTTTTTTGTTTTAAGTTGTTATGTTATTTTTAAAATGTTACATCTTCATTTAAATGAAATTGTGTGTTTGCTCCAGCTTTTTGCATTTTTTCTTAAATAATTTGAGTTTTACTTTAAAAATGGTAAAATCTGAATGAGAAGCCATTACGCAGTTGGCTCGTTGGTCTAGGGGTATGATTCTCGCTTTGGGTGCGAGAGGTCTCGGGTTCAAATCCCGGACGAGCCTATGTTTTCATGTACTTTTATAGTCCTTAATATCTGATAGTATTTAATAGCATTTTAAAATACTCACTAATGTATACAAACAGGTTTGCTTACAATTTCATTAATATACATAAAAAAGACATGCACAGTGGGCTCGTTGGTCAAGGGGTATAATTCTTGCTTAGGGTGCGAGAGATCCCTGGTACAAATCCCGGATGAGCCCATCTTTTACAGGTATATACTTATGCATACTTAGTAAAATGTCAAGCATTTGGTGGTATATTGGGTAAACTATAGATTCCATTTTGTCTAAGTAACCTTGAGTGGCTTAAAAGTCTCATTTTGACAAACAAAAAACTGTCAAAATGAAATTACAGGTTTTTCTCTTACCTTTCTTTTGTCTAAGTAACCCTGAGTGGCTTAAAAGAATAGTCTCATTATGACTAACAAAAAGATCAACAATAAATTGCAGGTGTTTATTTTGTCTTTCTTCTGGGTCTGCATGCTTGAGTTGCACACAGTATGTGACAAGTCTTAGGTTCTAATTATCAAAAAAGTCCAAACTTTATTGGGACCTCTAAATCTTGGCACTGCACATTTTAAATATGCATACTTGGATAACAAGTAACCTTAAGTTATTATTTTCGCAATACTACATACACATTTTTTTGTTTTAAGTTGTTATTTTTAAAATGTTACATCTTCATTAAATGAAATTGTGTGTTTGCTCCAGCTTTTTGCATTTTTTCTTAAATAATTTGAGTTTTACTTTAAAAATGGTAAAATCTGAATGAAAAGCCATTACGCAGTTGGCTCGTTGGTCTAGGGGTATGATTCTCGCTTTGGGTGTGGGAGGATCCGGGTTCAAATCCCGGACGAGCCCATGTTTTCATGTACTTTTATAGTCCTTAATATCTGATAGTATTTAATAGCATTTTAAAATACTCACTAATGTATACAAACAGGTTTACTTACAATTTCATTACTATACATAAAAAAGACATGCACAGTGGGCTCGTTGGTCAAGGGGTATAATTCTTGCTTAGGGTGCGAGAGATCCCTGGTACAAATCCCGGATGAGCCCATCTTTTACAGGCATATACTTATGCAAACTTAGTAAAATGTCAAGCATTTGGTGGTATATTGGGTACACTATAGATTCCATTTTGTCTAAGTAACCTTGAGTGGCTATAAAGTCTCATTTTGACAAACAAAAAACTGTCAAAATGAAATTACAGGTTTTTCTCTTACCTTTCTTTTGTCTAAGTAACCCTGAGTGGCTTAAAAGAATAGTCTCATTATGACTAACAAAAAGATCAACAATAAATTGCAGGTGTTTATTTTGTCTTTCTTCTGGGTCTGCATGCTTGAGTTGCAAACAGTATGTGACAAGTCTTAGGTTCCAACTATCAAAAAAGTCCAAACTCTATTGGGACCTCTAAATCTTGGCACTGCACATTTTAAATATGCATACTTGGATAGCAAGTAACCTTAAGTTATTATTTTCGCAATACTACATACACATTTTGTTGTTTTAAGTTGTTATGTTATTTTTAAAAGGTTACATCTTCATTAAATGAAATTGTGTGTTTGCTCCAGCTTTTTGCATTTTTTCTTAAATAATTTGAGTTTTACTTTAAAAATGGTAAAATCTGAATGAGAGTTTGTTATGCAGTTGGCTCGTTGGTCTAGGGGTATGATTCTCGCTTTGGGTGCGAGAGGTCCTGGGTTCAAATCCTGGACGAGCCCATGGTTTCATATACTTTTATAGTCCTTAATATCTGATAGTATTTAATAGCATTTTAAAATACTCACTAATGTATACAAACAGGTTTACTTACAATTTCATTAATATACATAAAAAAGACATGCACAGTGGGATCGTTGGTCAAGGGGTATAATTCTTGCTTAGGGTGCGAGAGATCCCTGGTACAAATCCCGGATGAGCCCATCTTTTACAGGTATAAACTTATGCATACTTAGTAAAATGTCAAGCATTTGGTGGTATATTGGGTAAACTATAGATTCCATTTTGTCTAAGTAACCTTGAGTGGCTTAAAAGTCTCATTTTGACAAACAAAAAACTGTCAAAATGAAATTACAGGTTTTTCTCTTACCTTTCTTTTGTCTAAGTAACGCTGAGTGGCTTAAAAGAATAGTCTCATTATGACTAACAAAAAGATCAACAATAAATTGCAGGTGTTTATTTTGTCTTTCTTCTGGGTCTGCATGCTTGAGTTGCACACAGTATGTGACAAGTCTTAGGTTCTAATTATCAAAAAAGTCCAAACTTTATTGGGACCTCTAAATCTTGGCACTGCACATTTTAAATATGCATACTTGGATAACAAGTAACCTTAAGTTATTATTTTCGCAATACTACATACACATTTTTTTGTTTTAAGTTGTTATTTTTAAAATGTTACATCTTCATTAAATGAAATTGTGTGTTTGCTCCAGCTTTTTGCATTTTTTCTTAAATAATTTGAGTTTTACTTTAAAAATGGTAAAATCTGAATGAAAAGCCATTACGCAGTTGGCTCGTTGGTCTAGGGGTATGATTCTCGCTTTGGGTGTGGGAGGATCCGGGTTCAAATCCCGGACGAGCCCATGTTTTCATGTACTTTTATAGTCCTTAATATCTGATAGTATTTAATAGCATTTTAAAATACTCACTAATGTATACAAACAGGTTTACTTACAATTTCATTACTATACATAAAAAAGACATGCACAGTGGGCTCGTTGGTCAAGGGGTATAATTCTTGCTTAGGGTGCGAGAGATCCCTGGTACAAATCCCGGATGAGCCCATCTTTTACAGGCATATACTTATGCAAACTTAGTAAAATGTCAAGCATTTGGTGGTATATTGGGTACACTATAGATTCCATTTTGTCTAAGTAACCTTGAGTGGCTATAAAGTCTCATTTTGACAAACAAAAAACTGTCAAAATGAAATTACAGGTTTTTCTCTTACCTTTCTTTTGTCTAAGTAACCCTGAGTGGCTTAAAAGAATAGTCTCATTATGACTAACAAAAAGATCAACAATAAATTGCAGGTGTTTATTTTGTCTTTCTTCTGGGTCTGCATGCTTGAGTTGCAAACAGTATGTGACAAGTCTTAGGTTCCAACTATCAAAAAAGTCCAAACTCTATTGGGACCTCTAAATCTTGGCACTGCACATTTTAAATATGCATACTTGGATAGCAAGTAACCTTAAGTTATTATTTTCGCAATACTACATACACATTTTGTTGTTTTAAGTTGTTATGTTATTTTTAAAAGGTTACATCTTCATTAAATGAAATTGTGTGTTTGCTCCAGCTTTTTGCATTTTTTCTTAAATAATTTGAGTTTTACTTTAAAAATGGTAAAATCTGAATGAGAGTTTATTATGCAGTTGGCTCGTTGGTCTAGGGGTATGATTCTCGCTTTGGGTGCGAGAGGTCCCGGGTTCAAATCCCGGACGAGCCCATGGTTTCATATACTTTTATAGTCCTTAATATCTGATAGTATTTAATAGCATTTTAAAATACTCACTAATGTATACAAACAGGTTTACTTACAATTTCATTAATATACATAAAAAAGACATGCACAGTGGGATCGTTGGTCAAGGGGTATAATTCTTGCTTAGGGTGCGAGAGATCCCTGGTACAAATCCCGGATGAGCCCATCTTTTACAGGTATAAACTTATGCATACTTAGTAAAATGTCAAGCATTTGGTGGTATATTGGGTAAACTATAGATTCCATTTTGTCTAAGTAACCTTGAGTGGCTTAAAAGTCTCATTTTGACAAACAAAAAACTGTCAAAATGAAATTACAGGTTTTTCTCTTACCTTTCTTTTGTCTAAGTAACCCTGAGTGGCTTAAAAGAATAGTCTCATTATGACTAACAAAAAGATCAACAATAAATTGCAGGTGTTTATTTTGTCTTTCTTCTGGGTCTGCATGCTTGAGTTGCACACAGTATGTGACAAGTCTTAGGTTCTAATTATCAAAAAAGTCCAAACTTTATTGGGACCTCTAAATCTTGGCACTGCACATTTTAAATATGCATACTTGGATAACAAGTAACCTTAAGTTATTATTTTCGCAATACTACATACACATTTTTTTGTTTTAAGTTGTTATTTTTTAAAATGTTACATCTTCATTAAATGAAATTGTGTGTTTGCTCCAGCTTTTTGCATTTTTTCTTAAATAATTTGAGTTTTACTTTAAAAATGGTAAAATCTGAATGAAAAGCCATTACGCAGTTGGCTCGTTGGTCTAGGGGTATGATTCTCGCTTTGGGTGTGGGAGGTCCCGGGTTCAAATCCCAGACGAGCCCATGTTTTCATGTACTTTTATAGTCCTTAATATCTGATAGTATTTAATAGCATTTTAAAATACTCACTAATGTATACAAACAGGTTTACTTACAATTTCATTAATATACATAAAAAAGACATGCACAGTGGGATCGTTGGTCAAGGGGTATAATTCTTGCTTAGGGTGCGAGAGATCCCTGGTACAAATCCCGGATGAGCCCATCTTTTACAGGTATATACTTATGCATACTTAGTAAAATGTCAAGCATTTGGTGGTATATTGGGTAAACTATAGATTCCATTTTGTCTAAGGTACCTTGAGTGGCTTAAAAGTCTCATTTTGACAAACAAAAAACTGTCAAAATGAAATTACAGGTTTTTCTCTTACCTTTCTTTTGTCTAAGTAACCCTGAGTGGCTTAAAAGAATAGTCTCATTATGACTAACAAAAAGATCAACAATAAATTGCAGGTGTTTATTTTGTCTTTCTTCTGGGTCTGCATACTTGAGTTGCACACAGTATGTGACAAGTCTTTGGTCCAACTATCAAAAAAGTCCAAACTCTATTGGGACCTCCAAATCTTGGCACTGCACATTTTAAATATGCATACTTGGATAACAAGTAACCTTAAGTTATTATTTTCGCAATACTACATACACATTTTTTTGTTTTAAGTTGTTATGTTATTTTTAAAATGTTACATCTTCATTTAAATGAAATTGTGTGTTTGCTCCAGCTTTTTGCATTTTTTCTTAAATAATTTGAGTTTTACTTTAAAAATGGTAAAATCTGAATGAGAAGCCATTACGCAGTTGGCTCGTTGGTCTAGGGGTATGATTCTCGCTTTGGGTGCGAGAGGTCTCGGGTTCAAATCCCGGACGAGCCTATGTTTTCATGTACTTTTATAGTCCTTAATATCTGATAGTATTTAATAGCATTTTAAAATACTCACTAATGTATACAAACAGGTTTGCTTACAATTTCATTAATATACATAAAAAAGACATGCACAGTGGGCTCGTTGGTCAAGGGGTATAATTCTTGCTTAGGGTGCGAGAGATCCCTGGTACAAATCCCGGATGAGCCCATCTTTTACAGGTATATACTTATGCATACTTAGTAAAATGTCAAGCATTTGGTGGTATATTGGGTAAACTATAGATTCCATTTTGTCTAAGTAACCTTGAGTGGCTTAAAAGTCTCATTTTGACAAACAAAAAACTGTCAAAATGAAATTACAGGTTTTTCTCTTACCTTTCTTTTGTCTAAGTAACCCTGAGTGGCTTAAAAGAATAGTCTCATTATGACTAACAAAAAGATCAACAATAAATTGCAGGTGTTTATTTTGTCTTTCTTCTGGGTCTGCATGCTTGAGTTGCACACAGTATGTGACAAGTCTTAGGTTCTAATTATCAAAAAAGTCCAAACTTTATTGGGACCTCTAAATCTTGGCACTGCACATTTTAAATATGCATACTTGGATAACAAGTAACCTTAAGTTATTATTTTCGCAATACTACATACACATTTTTTTGTTTTAAGTTGTTATTTTTAAAATGTTACATCTTCATTAAATGAAATTGTGTGTTTGCTCCAGCTTTTTGCATTTTTTCTTAAATAATTTGAGTTTTACTTTAAAAATGGTAAAATCTGAATGAAAAGCCATTACGCAGTTGGCTCGTTGGTCTAGGGGTATGATTCTCGCTTTGGGTGTGGGAGGATCCGGGTTCAAATCCCGGACGAGCCCATGTTTTCATGTACTTTTATAGTCCTTAATATCTGATAGTATTTAATAGCATTTTAAAATACTCACTAATGTATACAAACAGGTTTACTTACAATTTCATTACTATACATAAAAAAGACATGCACAGTGGGCTCGTTGGTCAAGGGGTATAATTCTTGCTTAGGGTGCGAGAGATCCCTGGTACAAATCCCGGATGAGCCCATCTTTTACAGGCATATACTTATGCAAACTTAGTAAAATGTCAAGCATTTGGTGGTATATTGGGTACACTATAGATTCCATTTTGTCTAAGTAACCTTGAGTGGCTATAAAGTCTCATTTTGACAAACAAAAAACTGTCAAAATGAAATTACAGGTTTTTCTCTTACCTTTCTTTTGTCTAAGTAACCCTGAGTGGCTTAAAAGAATAGTCTCATTATGACTAACAAAAAGATCAACAATAAATTGCAGGTGTTTATTTTGTCTTTCTTCTGGGTCTGCATGCTTGAGTTGCAAACAGTATGTGACAAGTCTTAGGTTCCAACTATCAAAAAAGTCCAAACTCTATTGGGACCTCTAAATCTTGGCACTGCACATTTTAAATATGCATACTTGGATAGCAAGTAACCTTAAGTTATTATTTTCGCAATACTACATACACATTTTGTTGTTTTAAGTTGTTATGTTATTTTTAAAAGGTTACATCTTCATTAAATGAAATTGTGTGTTTGCTCCAGCTTTTTGCATTTTTTCTTAAATAATTTGAGTTTTACTTTAAAAATGGTAAAATCTGAATGAGAGTTTATTATGCAGTTGGCTCGTTGGTCTAGGGGTATGATTCTCGCTTTGGGTGCGAGAGGTCCCGGGTTCAAATCCCGGACGAGCCCATGGTTTCATATACTTTTATAGTCCTTAATATCTGATAGTATTTAATAGCATTTTAAAATACTCACTAATGTATACAAACAGGTTTACTTACAATTTCATTAATATACATAAAAAAGACATGCACAGTGGGATCGTTGGTCAAGGGGTATAATTCTTGCTTAGGGTGCGAGAGATCCCTGGTACAAATCCCGGATGAGCCCATCTTTTACAGGTATAAACTTATGCATACTTAGTAAAATGTCAAGCATTTGGTGGTATATTGGGTAAACTATAGATTCCATTTTGTCTAAGTAACCTTGAGTGGCTTAAAAGTCTCATTTTGACAAACAAAAAACTGTCAAAATGAAATTACAGGTTTTTCTCTTACCTTTCTTTTGTCTAAGTAACCCTGAGTGGCTTAAAAGAATAGTCTCATTATGACTAACAAAAAGATCAACAATAAATTGCAGGTGTTTATTTTGTCTTTCTTCTGGGTCTGCATGCTTGAGTTGCACACAGTATGTGACAAGTCTTAGGTTCTAATTATCAAAAAAGTCCAAACTTTATTGGGACCTCTAAATCTTGGCACTGCACATTTTAAATATGCATACTTGGATAACAAGTAACCTTAAGTTATTATTTTCGCAATACTACATACACATTTTTTTGTTTTAAGTTGTTATTTTTTAAAATGTTACATCTTCATTAAATGAAATTGTGTGTTTGCTCCAGCTTTTTGCATTTTTTCTTAAATAATTTGAGTTTTACTTTAAAAATGGTAAAATCTGAATGAAAAGCCATTACGCAGTTGGCTCGTTGGTCTAGGGGTATGATTCTCGCTTTGGGTGTGGGAGGTCCCGGGTTCAAATCCCAGACGAGCCCATGTTTTCATGTACTTTTATAGTCCTTAATATCTGATAGTATTTAATAGCATTTTAAAATACTCACTAATGTATACAAACAGGTTTACTTACAATTTCATTAATATACATAAAAAAGACATGCACAGTGGGATCGTTGGTCAAGGGGTATAATTCTTGCTTAGGGTGCGAGAGATCCCTGGTACAAATCCCGGATGAGCCCATCTTTTACAGGTATATACTTATGCATACTTAGTAAAATGTCAAGCATTTGGTGGTATATTGGGTAAACTATAGATTCCATTTTGTCTAAGGTACCTTGAGTGGCTTAAAAGTCTCATTTTGACAAACAAAAAACTGTCAAAATGAAATTACAGGTTTTTCTCTTACCTTTCTTTTGTCTAAGTAACCCTGAGTGGCTTAAAAGAATAGTCTCATTATGACTAACAAAAAGATCAACAATAAATTGCAGGTGTTTATTTTGTCTTTCTTCTGGGTCTGCATACTTGAGTTGCACACAGTATGTGACAAGTCTTTGGTCCAACTATCAAAAAAGTCCAAACTCTATTGGGACCTCCAAATCTTGGCACTGCACATTTTAAATATGCATACTTGGATAACAAGTAACCTTAAGTTATTATTTTCGCAATACTACATACACATTTTTTTGTTTTAAGTTGTTATGTTATTTTTAAAATGTTACATCTTCATTTAAATGAAATTGTGTGTTTGCTCCAGCTTTTTGCATTTTTTCTTAAATAATTTGAGTTTTACTTTAAAAATGGTAAAATCTGAATGAGAAGCCATTACGCAGTTGGCTCGTTGGTCTAGGGGTATGATTCTCGCTTTGGGTGCGAGAGGTCTCGGGTTCAAATCCCGGACGAGCCTATGTTTTCATGTACTTTTATAGTCCTTAATATCTGATAGTATTTAATAGCATTTTAAAATACTCACTAATGTATACAAACAGGTTTACTTACAATTTCATTACTATACATAAAAAAGACATGCACAGTGGGCTCGTTGGTCAAGGGGTATAATTCTTGCTTAGGGTGCGAGAGATCCCTGGTACAAATCCCGGATGAGCCCATCTTTTACAGGTATATACTTATGCATACTTAGTAAAATGTCAAGCATTTGGTGGTATATTGGGTAAACTATAGATTCCATTTTGTCTAAGTAACCTTGAGTGGCTTAAAAGTCTCATTTTGACAAACAAAAAACTGTCAAAATGAAATTACAGGTTTTTCTCTTACCTTTCTTTTGTCTAAGTAACCCTGAGTGGCTTAAAAGAATAGTCTCATTATGACTAACAAAAAGATCAACAATAAATTGCAGGTGTTTATTTTGTCTTTCTTCTGGGTCTGCATGCTTGAGTTGCACACAGTATGTGACAAGTCTTAGGTTCCAATTATCAAAAAAGTCCAAACTTTATTAGGACCTCTAAATCTTGGCACTGCACATTTTAAATATGCATACTTGGATAACAAGTAACCTTAAGTTATTATTTTCGCAATACTACATACACATTTTTTTGTTTTAAGTTGTTATTTTTAAAATGTTACATCTTCATTTAAATGAAATTGTGTGTTTGCTCCAGCTTTTTGCATTTTTTCTTAAATAATTTGAGTTTTACTTTAAAAATGGTAAAATCTGAATGAAAAGCCATTACGCAGTTGGCTCGTTGGTCTAGGGGTATGATTCTCGCTTTGGGTGCGAGAGGTCCCGGGTTCAAATCCCAGACGAGCCCATGTTTTCATGTACTTTTATAGTCCTTAATATCTGATAGTATTTAATAGCATTTTAAAATACTCACTAATGTATACAAACAGGTTTACTTACAATTTCATTACTATACATAAAAAAGACATGCACAGTGGGCTCGTTGGTCAAGGGGTATAATTCTTGCTTAGGGTGCGAGAGATCCCTGGTACAAATCCCGGATGAGCCCATCTTTTACAGGCATATACTTATGCAAACTTAATAAAATGTCAAGCATTTGGTGGTATATTGGGTACACTATAGATTCCATTTTGTCTAAGTAACCTTGAGTGGCTATAAAGTCTCATTTTGACAAACAAAAAACTGTCAAAATGAAATTACAGGTTTTTCTCTTACCTTTCTTTTGTCTAAGTAACCCTGAGTGGCTTAAAAGAATAGTCTCATTATGACTAACAAAAAGATCAACAATAAATTGCAGGTGTTTATTTTGTCTTTCTTCTGGGTCTGCATGCTTGAGTTGCACACAGTATGTGACAAGTCTTAGGTTCCAACTATCAAAAAAGTCCAAACTCTATTGGGACCTCTAAATCTTGGCACTGCACATTTTAAATATGCATACTTGGATAGCAAGTAACCTTAAGTTATTATTTTCGCAATACTACATACACATTTTGTTGTTTTAAGTTGTTATGTTATTTTTAAAACGTTACATCTTCATTAAATGAAATTGTGTGTTTGCTCCAGCTTTTTGCATTTTTTCTTAAATAATTTGAGTTTTACTTTAAAAATGGTAAAATCTGAATGAGAGTTTATTATGCAGTTGGCTCGTTGGTCTAGGGGTATGATTCTCGCTTTGGGTGCGAAAGGTCCCGGGTTCAAATCCCGGACGAGCCCATGGTTTCATATACTTTTATAGTCCTTAATATCTGATAGTATTTAATAGCATTTTAAAATACTCACTAATGTATACAAACAGGTTTACTTACAATTTCATTAATATACATAAAAATGACATGCACAGTGGGATCGTTGGTCAAGGGGTATAATTCTTGCTTAGGGTGCGAGAGATCCCTGGTACAAATCCCGGATGAGCCCATCTTTTACAGGTATAAACTTATGCATACTTAGTAAAATGTCAAGCATTTGGTGGTATATTGGGTAAACTATAGATTCCATTTTGTCTAAGTAACCTTGAGTGGCTTAAAAGTCTCATTTTGACAAACAAAAAACTGTCAAAATGAAATTACAGGTTTTTCTCTTACCTTTCTTTTGTCTAAGTAACCCTGAGTGGCTTAAAAGAATAGTCTCATTATGACTAACAAAAAGATCAACAATAAATTGCAGGTGTTTATTTTGTCTTTCTTCTGGGTCTGCATGCTTGAGTTGCACACAGTATGTGACAAGTCTTAGGTTCCAATTATCAAAAAAGTCCAAACTTTATTAGGACCTCTAAATCTTGGCACTGCACATTTTAAATATGCATACTTGGATAACAAGTAACCTTAAGTTATTATTTTCGCAATACTACATACACATTTTTTTGTTTTAAGTTGTTATTTTTAAAATGTTACATCTTCATTTAAATGAAATTGTGTGTTTGCTCCAGCTTTTTGCATTTTTTCTTAAATAATTTGAGTTTTACTTTAAAAATGGTAAAATCTGAATGAAAAGCCATTACGCAGTTGGCTCGTTGGTCTAGGGGTATGATTCTCGCTTTGGGTGCGAGAGGTCCCGGGTTCAAATCCCAGACGAGCCCATGTTTTCATGTACTTTTATAGTCCTTAATATCTGATAGTATTTAATAGCATTTTAAAATACTCACTAATGTATACAAACAGGTTTACTTACAATTTCATTACTATACATAAAAAAGACATGCACAGTGGGCTCGTTGGTCAAGGGGTATAATTCTTGCTTAGGGTGCGAGAGATCCCTGGTACAAATCCCGGATGAGCCCATCTTTTACAGGCATATACTTATGCAAACTTAATAAAATGTCAAGCATTTGGTGGTATATTGGGTACACTATAGATTCCATTTTGTCTAAGTAACCTTGAGTGGCTATAAAGTCTCATTTTGACAAACAAAAAACTGTCAAAATGAAATTACAGGTTTTTCTCTTACCTTTCTTTTGTCTAAGTAACCCTGAGTGGCTTAAAAGAATAGTCTCATTATGACTAACAAAAAGATCAACAATAAATTGCAGGTGTTTATTTTGTCTTTCTTCTGGGTCTGCATGCTTGAGTTGCACACAGTATGTGACAAGTCTTAGGTTCCAACTATCAAAAAAGTCCAAACTCTATTGGGACCTCTAAATCTTGGCACTGCACATTTTAAATATGCATACTTGGATAGCAAGTAACCTTAAGTTATTATTTTCGCAATACTACATACACATTTTGTTGTTTTAAGTTGTTATGTTATTTTTAAAACGTTACATCTTCATTAAATGAAATTGTGTGTTTGCTCCAGCTTTTTGCATTTTTTCTAAAATAATTTGAGTTTTACTTTAAAAATGGTAAAATCTGAATGAGAGTTTATTATGCAGTTGGCTCGTTGGTCTAGGGGTATGATTCTCGCTTTGGGTGCGAAAGGTCCCGGGTTCAAATCCCGGACGAGCCCATGGTTTCATATACTTTTATAGTCCTTAATATCTGATAGTATTTAATAGCATTTTAAAATACTCACTAATGTATACAAACAGGTTTACTTACAATTTCATTACTATACATAAAAAAGACATGCACAGTGGGCTCGTTGGTCAAGGGGTATAATTCTTGCTTAGGGTGCGAGAGATCCCTGGTACAAATCCCGGATGAGCCCATCTTTTACAGGTATATACTTATGCATACTTAGTAAAATGTCAAGCATTTGGTGGTATATTGGGTAAACTATAGATTCCATTTTGTCTAAGGTACCTTGAGTGGCTTAAAAGTCTCATTTTGACAAACAAAAAACTGTCAAAATGAAATTACAGGTTTTTCTCTTACCTTTCTTTTGTCTAAGTAACCCTGAGTGGCTTAAAAGAATAGTCTCATTATGACTAACAAAAGATCAACAATAAATTGCAGGTGTTTATTTTGTCTTTCTTCTGGGTCTGCATACTTGAGTTGCACACAGTATGTGACAAGTCTTTGGTCCAACTATCAAAAAAGTCCAAACTCTATTGGGACCTCCAAATCTTGGCACTGCACATTTTAAATATGCATACTTGGATAACAAGTAACCTTAAGTTATTATTTTCACAATACTACATACACATTTTTTTGTTTTAAGTTGTTATGTTATTTTTAAAATGTTACATCTTCATTTAAATGAAATTGTGTGTTTGCTCCAGCTTTTTGCATTTTTTCTTAAATAATTTGAGTTTTACTTTAAAAATGGTAAAATCTGAATGAAAAGCCATTACGCAGTTGGCTCGTTGGTCTAGGGGTATGATTCTTGCTTTGGGTGCGAGCGGTCCCGGGTTCAAATCCCAGACGAGCCCATGTTTTCATGTACTTTTATAGTCCTTAATATCTGATAGTATTTAATAGCATTTTAAAATACTCACTAATGTATACAAACAGGTTTACTTACAATTTCATTACTATACATAAAAAAGACATGCACAGTGGGCTCGTTGGTCAAGGGGTATAATTCTTGCTTAGGGTGCGAGAGATCCCTGGTACAAATCCCGGATGAGCCCATCTTTTACAGGCATATACTTATGCAAACTTAATAAAATGTCAAGCATTTGGTGGTATATTGGGTACACTATAGATTCCATTTTGTCTAAGTAACCTTGAGTGGCTATAAAGTCTCATTTTGACAAACAAAAAACTGTCAAAATGAAATTACAGGTTTTTCTCTTACCTTTCATTTGTCTAAGTAACCCTGAGTGGCTTAAAAGAATAGTCTCATTATGACTAACAGAAAGATCAACAATAAATTGCAGGTGTTTATTTTGTCTTTCTTCTGGGTCTGCATGCTTGAGTTGCACACAGTATGTGACAAGTCTTAGGTTCCAATTATCAAAAAAGTCCAAACTTTATTAGGACCTCTAAATCTTGGCACTGCACATTTTAAATATGCATACTTGGATAACAAGTAACCTTAAGTTATTATTTTCGCAATACTACATACACATTTTGTTGTATTAAGTTGTTATGTTATTTTTAAAACGTTACATCTTCATTAAATGAAATTGTGTGTTTGCTCCAGCTTTTTGCATTTTTTCTTAAATAATTTGAGTTTTACTTTAAAAATGGTAAAATCTGAATGAGAGTTTATTATGCAGTTGGCTCGTTGGTCTAGGGGTATGATTCTCGCTTTGGGTGCGAGAGGTCCCGGGTTCAAATCCCGGACGAGCCCATGGTTTCATATACTTTTATAGTCCTTAATATCTGAGAGTATTTAATAGCATTTTAAAATACTCACTAATGTATACAAACAGGTTTACTTACAATTTCATTAATATACATAAAAAAGACATGCACAGTGGGATCGTTGGTCAAGGGGTATAATTCTTGCTTAGGGTGCGAGAGATCCCTGGTACAAATCCCGGATGAGCCCATCTTTTACAGGTATAAACTTATGCATACTTAGTAAAATGTCAAGCATTTGGTGGTATATTGGGTAAACTATAGATTCCATTTTGTCTAAGTAACCTTGAGTGGCTTAAAAGTCTCATTTTGACAAACAAAAAACTGTCAAAATGAAATTACAGGTTTTTCTCTTACCTTTCTTTTGTCTAAGTAACCCTGAGTGGCTTAAAAGAATAGTCTCATTATGACTAACAAAAAGATCAACAATAAATTGCAGGTGTTTATTTTGTCTTTCTTCTGGGTCTGCATGCTTGAGTTGCACACAGTATGTGACAAGTCTTAGGTTCTAATTATCAAAAAAGTCCAAACTTTATTGGGACATCTAAATCTTGGCACTGCACATTTTAAATATGCATACTTGGATAACAAGTAACCTTAAGTTATTATTTTCGCAATACTACATACACATTTTTTTGTTTTAAGTTGTTATTTTTAAAATGTTACATATTCATTAAATGAAATTGTGTGTTTGCTCCAGCTTTTTGCATTTTTTCTTAAATAATTTGAGTTTTACTTTAAAAATGGTAAAATCTGAATGAAAAGCCATTACGCAGTTGGCTCGTTGGTCTAGGGGTATGATTCTCGCTTTGGGTGTGGGAGGTACCTGGTTCAAATCCCAGACGAGCCCATGTTTTCATGTACTTTTATAGTCCTTAATATCTGATAGTATTTAATAGCATTTTAAAATACTCACTAATGTATACAAACAGGTTTACTTACAATTTCATTACTATACATAAAAAAGACATGCACAGTGGGCTCGTTGGTCAAGGGGTATAATTCTTGCTTAGGGTGCGAGAGATCCCTGGTACAAATCCCGGATGAGCCCATCTTTTACAGGCATATACTTATGCAAACTTAGTAAAATGTCAAGCATTTGGTGGTATATTGGGTACACTATAGATTCCATTTTGTCTAAGTAACCTTGAGTGGCTATAAAGTCTCATTTTGACAAACAAAAAACTGTCAAAATGAAATTACAGGTTTTTCTCTTACCTTTCTTTTGTCTAAGTAACCCTGAGTGGCTTAAAAGAATAGTCTCATTATGACTAACAAAAAGATCAACAATAAATTGCAGGTGTTTATTTTGTCTTTCTTCTGGGTCTGCATGCTTGAGTTGCAAACAGTATGTGACAAGTCTTAGGTTCCAACTATCAAAAAAGTCCAAACTCTATTGGGACCTCTAAATCTTGGCACTGCACATTTTAAATATGCATACTTGGATAGCAAGTAACCTTAAGTTATTATTTTCGCAATACTACATACACATTTTGTTGTTTTAAGTTGTTATGTTATTTTTAAAAGGTTACATCTTCATTAAATGAAATTGTGTGTTTGCTCCAGCTTTTTGCATTTTTTCTTAAATAATTTGAGTTTTACTTTAAAAATGGTAAAATCTGAATGAGAGTTTATTATGCAGTTGGCTCGTTGGTCTAGGGGTATGATTCTCGCTTTGGGTGCGAGAGGTCCTGGGTTCAAATCCCGGACGAGCCCATGGTTTCATATACTTTTATAGTCCTTAATATCTGATAGTATTTAATGGCATTTTAAAATACTCACTAATGTATACAAACAGGTTTACTTACAATTTCATTAATATACATAAAAAAGACATGCACAGTGGGATCGTTGGTCAAGGGGTATAATTCTTGCTTAGGGTGCGAGAGATCCCTGGTACAAATCCCGGATGAGCCCATCTTTTACAGGTATAAACTTATGCATACTTAGTAAAATGTCAAGCATTTGGTGGTATATTGGGTAAACTATAGATTCCATTTTGTCTAAGTAACCTTGAGTGGCTTAAAAGTCTCATTTTGACAAACAAAAAACTGTCAAAATGAAATTACAGGTTTTTCTCTTACCTTTCTTTTGTCTAAGTAACCCTGAGTGGCTTAAAAGAATAGTCTCATTATGACTAACAAAAAGATCAACAATAAATTGCAGGTGTTTATTTTGTCTTTCTTCTGGGTCTGCATGCTTGAGTTGCACACAGTATGTGACAAGTCTTTGGTCTAACTATCAAAAAAGTCCAAACTCTATTGGGACCTCCAAATCTTGGCACTGCACATTTTAAATATGCATACTTGGATAACAAGTAACCTTAAGTTATTATTTTCGCAATACTACATACACATTTTTTTGTTTTAAGTTGTTATGTTATTTTTAAAATGTTACATCTTCATTTAAATGAAATTGTGTGTTTGCTCCAGCTTTTTGCATTTTTTCTTAAATAATTTGAGTTTTACTTTAAAAATGGTAAAATCTGAATGAGAAGCCATTACGCAGTTGGCTCGTTGGTCTAGGGGTATGATTCTCGCTTTGGGTGCGAGAGGTCTCGGGTTCAAATCCCGGACGAGCCTATGTTTTCATGTACTTTTATAGTCCTTAATATCTGATAGTATTTAATAGCATTTTAAAATACTCACTAATGTATACAAACAGGTTTACTTACAATTTCATTAATATACATAAAAAAGACATGCACAGTGGGCTCGTTGGTCAAGGGGTATAATTCTTGCTTAGGGTGCGAGAGATCCCTGGTACAAATCCCGGATGAGCCCATCTTTTACAGGTATATACTTATGCATACTTAGTAAAATGTCAAGCATTTGGTGGTATATTGGGTAAACTATAGATTCCATTTTGTCTAAGTAACCTTGAGTGGCTTAAAAGTCTCATTTTGACAAACAAAAAACTGTCAAAATGAAATTACAGGTTTTTCTCTTACCTTTCTTTTGTCTAAGTAACCCTGAGTGGCTTAAAAGAATAGTCTCATTATGACTAACAAAAAGATCAACAATAAATTGCAGGTGTTTATTTTGTCTTTCTTCTGGGTCTGCATGCTTGAGTTGCACACAGTATGTGACAAGTCTTAGGTTCCAATTATCAAAAAAGTCCAAACTTTATTAGGACCTCTAAATCTTGGCACTGCACATTTTAAATATGCATACTTGGATAACAAGTAACCTTAAGTTATTATTTTCGCAATACTACATACACATTTTTTTGTTTTAAGTTGTTATTTTTAAAATGTTACATCTTCATTTAAATGAAATTGTGTGTTTGCTCCAGCTTTTTGCATTTTTTCTTAAATAATTTGAGTTTTACTTTAAAAATGGTAAAATCTGAATGAAAAGCCATTACGCAGTTGGCTCGTTGGTCTAGGGGTATGATTCTTGCTTTGGGTGCGAGAGGTCCCGGGTTCAAATCCCAGACGAGCCCATGTTTTCATGTACTTTTATAGTCCTTAATATCTGATAGTATTTAATAGCATTTTAAAATACTCACTAATGTATACAAACAGGTTTACTTACAATTTCATTACTATACATAAAAAAGACATGCACAGTGGGCTCGTTGGTCAAGGGGTATAATTCTTGCTTAGGGTGCGAGAGATCCCCGGTACAAATCCCGGATGAGCCCATCTTTTACAGGCATATACTTATGCAAACTTAATAAAATGTCAAGCATTTGGTGGTATATTGGGTACACTATAGATTCCATTTTGTCTAAGTAACCTTGAGTGGCTATAAAGTCTCATTTTGACAAACAAAAAACTGTCAAAATGAAATTACAGGTTTTTCTCTTACCTTTCTTTTGTCTAAGTAACCCTGAGTGGCTTAAAAGAATAGTCTCATTATGACTAACAAAAAGATCAACAATAAATTGCAGGTGTTTATTTTGTCTTTCTTCTGGGTCTGCATGCTTGAGTTGCACACAGTATGTGACAAGTCTTAGGTTCCAACTATCAAAAAAGTCCAAACTCTATTGGGACCTCTAAATCTTGGCACTGCACATTTTAAATATGCATACTTGGATAGCAAGTAACCTTAAGTTATTATTTTCGCAATACTACATACACATTTTGTTGTTTTAAGTTGTTATGTTATTTTTAAAACGTTACATCTTCATTAAATGAAATTGTGTGTTTGCTCCAGCTTTTTGCATTTTTTCTTAAATAATTTGAGTTTTACTTTAAAAATGGTAAAATCTGAATGAGAGTTTATTATGCAGTTGGCTCGTTGGTCTAGGGGTATGATTCTCGCTTTGGGTGCGAGAGGTCCCGGGTTCAAATCCCGGACGAGCCCATGGTTTCATATACTTTTATAGTCCTTAATATCTGATAGTATTTAATAGCATTTTAAAATACTCACTAATGTATACAAACAGGTTTACTTACAATTTCATTAATATACATAAAAAAGACATGCACAGTGGGATCGTTGGTCAAGGGGTATAATTCTTGCTTAGGGTGCGAGAGATCCCTGGTACAAATCCCGGATGAGCCCATCTTTTACAGGTATAAACTTATGCATACTTAGTAAAATGTCAAGCATTTGGTGGTATATTGGGTAAACTATAGATTCCATTTTGTCTAAGTAACCTTGAGTGGCTTAAAAGTCTCATTTTGACAAACAAAAAACTGTCAAAATGAAATTACAGGTTTTTCTCTTACCTTTCTTTTGTCTAAGTAACCCTGAGTGGCTTAAAAGAATAGTCTCATTATGACTAACAAAAAGATCAACAATAAATTGCAGGTGTTTATTTTGTCTTTCTTCTGGGTCTGCATGCTTGAGTTGCACACAGTATGTGACAAGTCTTAGGTTCTAATTATCAAAAAAGTCCAAACTTTATTGGGACCTCTAAATCTTGGCACTGCACATTTTAAATATGCATACTTGGATAACAAGTAACCTTAAGTTATTATTTTCGCAATACTACATACACATTTTTTTGTTTTAAGTTGTTATTTTTAAAATGTTACATCTTCATTAAATGAAATTGTGTGTTTGCTCCAGCTTTTTGCATTTTTTCTTAAATAATTTGAGTTTTACTTTAAAAATGGTAAAATCTGAATGAAAAGCCATTACGCAGTTGGCTCGTTGGTCTAGCGGTATGATTCTCGCTTTGGGTGTGGGAGGTCCCGGGTTCAAATCCCGGACGAGCCCATGTTTTCATGTACTTTTATAGTCCTTAATATCTGATAGTATTTAATAGCATTTTAAAATACTCACTAATGTATACAAACAGGTTTACTTACAATTTCATTACTATACATAAAAAAGACATGCACAGTGGGCTCGTTGGTCAAGGGGTATAATTCTTGCTTAGGGTGCGAGAGATCCCTGGTACAAATCCCGGATGAGCCCATCTTTTACAGGCATATACTTATGCAAACTTAGTAAAATGTCAAGCATTTGGTGGTATATTGGGTACACTATAGATTCCATTTTGTCTAAGTAACCTTGAGTGGCTATAAAGTCTCATTTTGACAAACAAAAAACTGTCAAAATGAAATTACAGGTTTTTCTCTTACCTTTCTTTTGTCTAAGTAACCCTGAGTGGCTTAAAAGAATAGTCTCATTATGACTAACAAAAAGATCAACAATAAATTGCAGGTGTTTATTTTGTCTTTCTTCTGGGTCTGCATGTTTGAGTTGCAAACAGTATGTGACAAGTCTTAGGTTCCAACTATCAAAAAAGTCCAAACTCTATTGGGACCTCTAAATCTTGGCACTGCACATTTTAAATATGCATACTTGGATAACAAGTAACCTTAAGTTATTATTTTCGCAATACTACATACACATTTTTTTGTTTTAAGTTGTTATGTTATTTTTAAAATGTTACATCTTCATTTAAATGAAATTGTGTGTTTGCTCCAGCTTTTTGCATTTTTTCTTAAATAATTTGAGTTTTACTTTAAAAATGGTAAAATCTGAATGAGAAGCCATTACGCAGTTGGCTCGTTGGTCTAGGGGTATGATTCTCGCTTTGGGTGCGAGAGGTCTCGGGTTCAAATCCCGTTCGAGCCTATGTTTTCATGTACTTTTATAGTCCTTAATATCTGATAGTATTTAATAGCATTTTAAAATACTCACTAATGTATACAAACAGGTTCACTTACAATTTCATTAATATACATAAAAAAGACATGCACAGTGGGCTCGTTGGTCAAGGGGTATAATTCTTGCTTAGGGTGCGAGAGATCCCTGGTACAAATCCCGGATGAGCCCATCTTTTACAGGTATATACTTATGCATACTTAGTAAAATGTCAAGCATTTGGTGGTATATTGGGTACACTATAGATTCCATTTTGTCTAAGTAACCTTGAGTGGCTTAAAAGTCTCATTTTGACAAACAAAAAACTGTCAAAATGAAATTACAGGTTTTTCTCTTACCTTTCTTTTGTCTAAGTAACCCTGAGTGGCTTAAAAGAATAGTCTCATTATGACTAACAAAAAGATCAACAATAAATTGCAGGTGTTTATTTTGTCTTTCTTCTGGGTCTGCATGCTTGAGTTGCACACAGTATGTGACAAGTCTTAGGTTCCAATTATCAAAAAAGTCCAAACTTTATTAGGACCTCTAAATCTTGGCACTGCACATTTTAAATATGCATACTTGGATAACAAGTAACCTTAAGTTATTATTTTCGCAATACTACATACACATTTTTTTGTTTTAAGTTGTTATTTTTAAAATGTTACATCTTCATTTAAATGAAATTGTGTGTTTGCTCCAGCTTTTTGCATTTTTTCTTAAATAATTTGAGTTTTACTTTAAAAATGGTAAAATCTGAATGAAAAGCCATTACGCAGTTGGCTCGTTGGTCTAGGGGTATGATTCTCGCTTTGGGTGCGAGAGGTCCCGGGTTCAAATCCCAGACGAGCCCATGTTTTCATGTACTTTTATAGTCCTTAATATCTGATAGTATTTAATAGCATTTTAAAATACTCACTAATGTATACAAACAGGTTTACTTACAATTTCATTACTATACATAAAAAAGACATGCACAGTGGGCTCGTTGGTCAAGGGGTATAATTCTTGCTTAGGGTGCGAGAGATCCCTGGTACAAATCCCGGATGAGCCCATCTTTTACAGGCATATACTTATGCAAACTTAATAAAATGTCAAGCATTTGGTGGTATATTGGGTACACTATAGATTCCATTTTGTCTAAGTAACCTTGAGTGGCTATAAAGTCTCATTTTGACAAACAAAAAACTGTCAAAATGAAATTACAGGTTTTTCTCTTACCTTTCTTTTGTCTAAGTAACCCTGAGTGGCTTAAAAGAATAGTCTCATTATGACTAACAAAAAGATCAACAATAAATTGCAGGTGTTTATTTTGTCTTTCTTCTGGGTCTGCATGCTTGAGTTGCACACAGTATGTGACAAGTCTTAGGTTCCAACTATCAAAAAAGTCCAAACTCTATTGGGACCTCTAAATCTTGGCACTGCACATTTTAAATATGCATACTTGGATAGCAAGTAACCTTAAGTTATTATTTTCGCAATACTACATACACATTTTGTTGTTTTAAGTTGTTATGTTATTTTTAAAACGTTACATCTTCATTAAATGAAATTGTGTGTTTGCTCCAGCTTTTTGCATTTTTTCTTAAATAATTTGAGTTTTACTTTAAAAATGGTAAAATCTGAATGAGAGTTTATTATGCAGTTGGCTCGTTGGTCTAGGGGTATGATTCTCGCTTTGGGTGCGAGAGGTCCCGGGTTCAAATCCCGGACGAGCCCATGGTTTCATATACTTTTATAGTCCTTAATATCTGATAGTATTTAATAGCATTTTAAAATACTCACTAATGTATACAAACAGGTTTACTTACAATTTCATTAATATACATAAAAAAGACATGCACAGTGGGATCGTTGGTCAAGGGGTATAATTCTTGCTTAGGGTGCGAGAGATCCCTGGTACAAATCCCGGATGAGCCCATCTTTTACAGGTATAAACTTATGCATACTTAGTAAAATGTCAAGCATTTGGTGGTATATTGGGTAAACTATAGATTCCATTTTGTCTAAGTAACCTTGAGTGGCTTAAAAGTCTCATTTTGACAAACAAAAAACTGTCAAAATGAAATTACAGGTTTTTCTCTTACCTTTCTTTTGTCTAAGTAACCCTGAGTGGCTTAAAAGAATAGTCTCATTATGACTAACAAAAAGATCAACAATAAATTGCAGGTGTTTATTTTGTCTTTCTTCTGGGTCTGCATGCTTGAGTTGCACACAGTATGTGACAAGTCTTAGGTTCTAATTATCAAAAAAGTCCAAACTTTATTGGGACCTCTAAATCTTGGCACTGCACATTTTAAATATGCATACTTGGATAACAAGTAACCTTGAGTTATTATTTTCGCAATACTACATACACATTTTTTTGTTTTAAGTTGTTATTTTTAAAATGTTACATCTTCATTAAATGAAATTGTGTGTTTGCTCCAGCTTTTTGCATTTTTTCTTAAATAATTTGAGTTTTACTTTAAAAATGGTAAAATCTGAATGAAAAGCCATTACGCAGTTGGCTCGTTGGTCTAGGGGTATGATTCTCGCTTTGGGTGTGGGAGGTCCCGGGTTCAAATCCCGGACGAGCCCATGTTTTCATGTACTTTTATAGTCCTTAATATCTGATAGTATTTAATAGCATTTTAAAATACTCACTAATGTATACAAACAGGTTTACTTACAATTTCATTACTATACATAAAAAAGACATGCACAGTGGGCTCGTTGGTCAAGGGGTATAATTCTTGCTTAGGGTGCGAGAGATCCCTGGTACAAATCCCGGATGAGCCCATCTTTTACAGGCATATACTTATGCAAACTTAGTAAAATGTCAAGCATTTGGTGGTATATTGGGTACACTATAGATTCCATTTTGTCTAAGTAACCTTGAGTGGCTATAAAGTCTCATTTTGACAAACAAAAAACTGTCAAAATGAAATTACAGGTTTTTCTCTTACCTTTCTTTTGTCTAAGTAACCCTGAGTGGCTTAAAAGAATAGTCTCATTATGACTAACAAAAAGATCAACAATAAATTGCAGGTGTTTATTTTGTCTTTCTTCTGGGTCTGCATGCTTGAGTTGCAAACAGTATGTGACAAGTCTTAGGTTCCAACTATCAAAAAAGTCCAAACTCTATTGGGACCTCTAAATCTTGGCACTGCACATTTTAAATATGCATACTTGGATAGCAAGTAACCTTAAGTTATTATTTTCGCAATACTACATACACATTTTGTTGTTTTAAGTTGTTATGTTATTTTTAAAAGGTTACATCTTCATTAAATGAAATTGTGTGTTTGCTCCAGCTTTTTGCATTTTTTCTTAAATAATTTGAGTTTTACTTTAAAAATGGTAAAATCTGAATGAGAGTTTATAATGCAGTTGGCTCGTTGGTCTAGGGGTATGATTCTCGCTTTGGGTGCGAGAGGTCCCGGGTTCAAATCCCGGACGAGCCCATGGTTTCATATACTTTTATAGTCCTTAATATCTGATAGTATTTAATAGCATTTTAAAATACTCACTAATGTATACAAACAGGTTTACTTACAATTTCATTAATATACATAAAAAAGACATGCACAGTGGGATCGTTGGTCAAGGGGTATAATTCTTGCTTAGGGTGCGAGAGATCCCTGGTACAAATCCCGGATGAGCCCATCTTTTACAGGTATAAACTTATGCATACTTAGTAAAATGTCAAGCATTTGGTGGTATATTGGGTAAACTTTAGATTCCATTTTGTCTAAGTAACCTTGAGTGGCTTAAAAGTCTCATTTTGACAAACAAAAAACTGTCAAAATGAAATTACAGGTTTTTCTCTTACCTTTCTTTTGTCTAAGTAACCCTGAGTGGCTTAAAAGAATAGTCTCATTATGACTAACAAAAAGATCAACAATAAGTTGCAGGTGTTTATTTTGTCTTTCTTCTGGGTCTGCATGCTTGAGTTGCACACAGTATGTGACAAGTCTTAGGTTCTAATTATCAAAAAAGTCCAAACTTTATTGGGACCTCTAAATCTTGGCACTGCACATTTTAAATATGCATACTTGGATAACAAGTAACCTTAAGTTATTATTTTCGCAATACTACATACACATTTTTTTGTTTTAAGTTGTTATTTTTAAAATGTTACATCTTCATTAAATGAAATTGTGTGTTTGCTCCAGCTTTTTGCATTTTTTCTTAAATAATTTGAGTTTTACTTTAAAAATGGTAAAATCTGAATGAAAAGCCATTACGCAGTTGGCTCGTTGGTCTAGGGGTATGATTCTCGCTTTGGGTGTGGGAGGTCCCGGGTTCAAATCCCGGACGAGCCCATGTTTTCATGTACTTTTATAGTCCTTAATATCTGATAGTATTTAATAGCATTTTAAAATACTCACTAATGTATACAAACAGGTTTACTTACAATTTCATTACTATACATAAAAAAGACATGCACAGTGGGCTCGTTGGTCAAGGGGTATAATTCTTGCTTAGGGTGCGAGAGATCCCTGGTACAAATCCCGGATGAGCCCATCTTTTACAGGCATATACTTATGCAAACTTAGTAAAATGTCAAGCATTTGGTGGTATATTGGGTACACTATAGATTCCATTTTGTCTAAGTAACCTTGAGTGGCTATAAAGTCTCATTTTGACAAACAAAAAACTGTCAAAATGAAATTACAGGTTTTTCTCTTACCTTTCTTTTGTCTAAGTAACCCTGAGTGGCTTAAAAGAATAGTCTCATTATGACTAACAAAAAGATCAACAATAAATTGCAGGTGTTTATTTTGTCTTTCTTCTGGGTCTGCATGCTTGAGTTGCAAACAGTATGTGACAAGTCTTAGGTTCCAACTATCAAAAAAGTCCAAACTCTATTGGGACCTCTAAATCTTGGCACTGCACATTTTAAATATGCATACTTGGATAGCAAGTAACCTTAAGTTATTATTTTCGCAATACTACATACACATTTTGTTGTTTTAAGTTGTTATGTTATTTTTAAAAGGTTACATCTTCATTAAATGAAATTGTGTGTTTGCTCCAGCTTTTTGCATTTTTTCTTAAATAATTTGAGTTTTACTTTAAAAATGGTAAAATCTGAATGAGAGTTTATAATGCAGTTGGCTCGTTGGTCTAGGGGTATGATTCTCGCTTTGGGTGCGAGAGGTCCCGGGTTCAAATCCCGGACGAGCCCATGGTTTCATATACTTTTATAGTCCTTAATATCTGATAGTATTTAATAGCATTTTAAAATACTCACTAATGTATACAAACAGGTTTACTTACAATTTCATTAATATACATAAAAAAGACATGCACAGTGGGATCGTTGGTCAAGGGGTATAATTCTTGCTTAGGGTGCGAGAGATCCCTGGTACAAATCCCGGATGAGCCCATCTTTTACAGGTATAAACTTATGCATACTTAGTAAAATGTCAAGCATTTGGTGGTATATTGGGTAAACTTTAGATTCCATTTTGTCTAAGTAACCTTGAGTGGCTTAAAAGTCTCATTTTGACAAACAAAAAACTGTCAAAATGAAATTACAGGTTTTTCTCTTACCTTTCTTTTGTCTAAGTAACCCTGAGTGGCTTAAAAGAATAGTCTCATTATGACTAACAAAAAGATCAACAATAAATTGCAGGTGTTTATTTTGTCTTTCTTCTGGGTCTGCATGCTTGAGTTGCACACAGTATGTGACAAGTCTTAGGTTCTAATTATCAAAAAAGTCCAAACTTTATTGGGACCTCTAAATCTTGGCACTGCACATTTTAAATATGCATACTTGGATAACAAGTAACCTTAAGTTATTATTTTCGCAATACTACATACACATTTTTTTGTTTTAAGTTGTTATTTTTAAAATGTTACATCTTCATTAAATGAAATTGTGTGTTTGCTCCAGCTTTTTGCATTTTTTCTTAAATAATTTGAGTTTTACTTTAAAAATGGTAAAATCTGAATGAAAAGCCATTACGCAGTTGGCTTGTTGGTCTAGGGGTATGATTCTCGCTTTGGGTGTGGGAGGTCCCGGGTTCAAATCCCGGACGAGCCCATGTTTTCATGTACTTTTATAGTCCTTAATATCTGATAGTATTTAATAGCATTTTAAAATACTCACTAATGTATACAAACAGGTTTACTTACAATTTCATTACTATACATAAAAAAGACATGCACAGTGGGCTCGTTGGTCAAGGGGTATAATTCTTGCTTAGGGTGCGAGAGATCCCTGGTACAAATCCCGGATGAGCCCATCTTTTACAGGTATATACTTATGCATACTTAGTAAAATGTCAAGCATTTGGTGGTATATTGGGTAAACTATAGATTCCATTTTGTCTAAGGTACCTTGAGTGGCTTAAAAGTCTCATTTTGACAAACAAAAAACTGTCAAAATGAAATTACAGGTTTTTCTCTTACCTTTCTTTTGTCTAAGTAACCCTGAGTGGCTTAAAAGAATAGTCTCATTATGACTAACAAAAAGATCAACAATAAATTGCAGGTGTTTATTTTGTCTTTCTTCTGGGTCTGCATGCTTGAGTTGCACACAGTATGTGACAAGTCTTAGGTTCCAACTATCAAAAAAGTCCAAACTCTATTGGGACCTCTAAATCTTGGCACTGCACATTTTAAATATGCATACTTGGATAGCAAGTAACCTTAAGTTATTATTTTCGCAATACTACATACACATTTTGTTGTTTTAAGTTGTTATGTTATTTTTAAAACGTTACATCTTCATTAAATGAAATTGTGTGTTTGCTCCAGCTTTTTGCATTTTTTCTTAAATAATTTGAGTTTTACTTTAAAAATGGTAAAATCTGAATGAGAGTTGATTATGCAGTTGGCTCGTTGGTCTAGGGGTATGATTCTCGCTTTGGGTGCGAGAGGTCCCGGGTTCAAATCCCGGACGAGCCCATGGTTTCATATACTTTTATAGTCCTTAATATCTGATAGTATTTAATAGCATTTTAAAATACTCACTAATGTATACAAACAGGTTTACTTACAATTTCATTAATATACATAAAAAAGACATGCACAGTGGGATCGTTGGTCAAGGGGTATAATTCTTGCTTAGGGTGCGAGAGATCCCTGGTACAAATCCCGGATGAGCCCATCTTTTACAGGTATAAACTTATGCATACTTAGTAAAATGTCAAGCATTTGGTGGTATATTGGGTAAACTATAGATTCCATTTTGTCTAAGTAACCTTGAGTGGCTTAAAAGTCTCATTTTGACAAACAAAAAACTGTCAAAATGAAATTACAGGTTTTTCTCTTACCTTTCTTTTGTCTAAGTAACCCTGAGTGGCTTAAAAGAATAGTCTCATTATGACTAACAAAAAGATCAACAATAAATTGCAGGTGTTTATTTTGTCTTTCTTCTGGGTCTGCATGCTTGAGTTGCACACAGTATGTGACAAGTCTTAGGTTCTAATTATCAAAAAAGTCCAAACTTTATTGGGACCTCTAAATCTTGGCACTGCACATTTTAAATATGCATACTTGGATAACAAGTAACCTTAAGTTATTATTTTCGCAATACTACATACACATTTTTTTGTTTTAAGTTGTTATTTTTAAAATGTTACATCTTCATTAAATGAAATTGTGTGTTTGCTCCAGCTTTTTGCATTTTTTCTTAAATAATTTGAGTTTTACTTTAAAAATGGTAAAATCTGAATGAGAGTTTATTATGCAGTTGGCTCGTTGGTCTAGGGGTATGATTCTCGCTTTGGGTGCGAGAGGTCCCGGGTTCAAATCCCGGACGAGCCCATGGTTTCATATACTTTTATAGTCCTTAATATCTGATAGTATTTAATAGCATTTTAAAATACTCACTAATGTATACAAACAGGTTTACTTACAATTTCATTAATATACATAAAAAAGACATGCACAGTGGGATCGTTGGTCAAGGGGTATAATTCTTGCTTAGGGTGCGAGAGATCCCTGGTACAAATCCCGGATGAGCCCATCTTTTACAGGTATAAACTTATGCATACTTAGTAAAATGTCAAGCATTTGGTGGTATATTGGGTAAACTATAGATTCCATTTTGTCTAAGTAACCTTGAGTGGCTTAAAAGTCTCATTTTGACAAACAAAAAACTGTCAAAATGAAATTACAGGTTTTTCTCTTACCTTTCTTTTATCTAAGTAACCATGAGTGGCTTAAAAGAATAGTCTCATTATGACTAACAAAAAGATCAACAATAAATTGCAGGTGTTTATTTTGTCTTTCTTCTGGGTCTGCATGCTTGAGTTGCAAACAGTATGTGACAAGTCTTAGGTTCCAACTATCAAAAAAGTCCAAACTCTATTGGGACCTCTAAATCTTGGCACTGCACATTTTAAATATGCATACTTGGATAGCAAGTAACCTTAAGTTATTATTTTCGCAATACTACATACACATTTTGTTGTTTTAAGTTGTTATGTTATTTTTAAAAGGTTACATCTTCATTAAATGAAATTGTGTGTTTGCTCCAGCTTTTTGCATTTTTTCTTAAATAATTTGAGTTTTACTTTAAAAATGGTAAAATCTGAATGAGAGTTTATTATGCAGTTGGCTCGTTGGTCTAGGGGTATGATTCTCGCTTTGGGTGCGAGAGGTCCCGGGTTCAAATCCCGGACGAGCCCATGGTTTCATATACTTTTATAGTCCTTAATATCTGATAGTATTTAATAGCATTTTAAAATACTCACTAATGTATACAAACAGGTTTACTTACAATTTCATTAATATACATAAAAAAGACATGCACAGTGGGATCGTTGGTCAAGGGGTATAATTCTTGCTTAGGGTGCGAGAGATCCCTGGTACAAATCCCGGATGAGCCCATCTTTTACAGGTATAAACTTATGCATACTTAGTAAAATGTCAAGCATTTGGTGGTATATTGGGTAAACTTTAGATTCCATTTTGTCTAAGTAACCTTGAGTGGCTTAAAAGTCTCATTTTGACAAACAAAAAACTGTCAAAATGAAATTACAGGTTTTTCTCTTACCTTTCTTTTGTCTAAGTAACCCTGAGTGGCTTAAAAGAATAGTCTCATTATGACTAACAAAAAGATCAACAATAAATTGCAGGTGTTTATTTTGTCTTTCTTCTGGGTCTGCATGCTTGAGTTGCACACAGTATGTGACAAGTCTTAGGTTCTAATTATCAAAAAAGTCCAAACGTTATTGGGACCTCTAAATCTTGGCACTGCACATTTTAAATATGCATACTTGGATAACAAGTAACCTTAAGTTATTATTTTCGCAATACTACATACACATTTTTTTGTTTTAAGTTGTTATTTTTAAAATGTTACATCTTCATTAAATGAAATTGTGTGTTTGCTCCAGCTTTTTGCATTTTTTCTTAAATAATTTGAGTTTTACTTTAAAAATGGTAAAATCTGAATGAAAAGCCATTACGCAGTTGGCTTGTTGGTCTAGGGGTATGATTCTCGCTTTGGGTGTGGGAGGTCCCGGGTTCAAATCCCGGACGAGCCCATGTTTTCATGTACTTTTATAGTCCTTAATATCTGATAGTATTTAATAGCATTTTAAAATACTCACTAATGTATACAAACAGGTTTACTTACAATTTCATTACTATACATAAAAAAGACATGCACAGTGGGCTCGTTGGTCAAGGGGTATAATTCTTGCTTAGGGTGCGAGAGATCCCTGGTACAAATCCCGGATGAGCCCATCTTTTACAGGTATATACTTATGCATACTTAGTAAAATGTCAAGCATTTGGTGGTATATTGGGTAAACTATAGATTCCATTTTGTCTAAGGTACCTTGAGTGGCTTAAAAGTCTCATTTTGACAAACAAAAAACTGTCAAAATGAAATTACAGGTTTTTCTCTTACCTTTCTTTTGTCTAAGTAACCCTGAGTGGCTTAAAAGAATAGTCTCATTATGACTAACAAAAAGATCAACAATAAATTGCAGGTGTTTATTTTGTCTTTCTTCTGGGTCTGCATACTTGAGTTGCACACAGTATGTGACAAGTCTTTGGTCCAACTATCAAAAAAGTCCAAACTCTATTGGGACCTCCAAATCTTGGCACTGCACATTTTAAATATGCATACTTGGATAACAAGTAACCTTAAGTTATTATTTTCGCAATACTACATACACATTTTTTTGTTTTAAGTTGTTATGTTATTTTTAAAATGTTACATCTTCATTTAAATGAAATTGTGTGTTTGCTCCAGCTTTTTGCATTTTTTCTTAAATAATTTGAGTTTTACTTTAAAAATGGTAAAATCTGAATGAGAAGCCATTACGCAGTTGGCTCGTTGGTCTAGGGGTATGATTCTCGCTTTGGGTGCGAGAGGTCTCGGGTTCAAATCCCGGACGAGCCTATGTTTTCATGTACTTTTATAGTCCTTAATATCTGATAGTATTTAATAGCATTTTAAAATACTCACTAATGTATACAAACAGGTTTACTTACAATTTCATTAATATACATAAAAAAGACATGCACAGTGGGCTCGTTGGTCAAGGGGTATAATTCTTGCTTAGGGTGCGAGAGATCCCTGGTACAAATCCCGGATGAGCCCATCTTTTACAGGTATATACTTATGCATACTTAGTAAAATGTCAAGCATTTGGTGGTATATTGGGTAAACTATAGATTCCATTTTGTCTAAGTAACCTTGAGTGGCTTAAAAGTCTCATTTTGACAAACAAAAAACTGTCAAAATGAAATTACAGGTTTTTCTCTTACCTTTCTTTTGTCTAAGTAACCCTGAGTGGCTTAAAAGAATAGTCTCATTATGACTAACAAAAAGATCAACAATAAATTGCAGGTGTTTATTTTGTCTTTCTTCTGGGTCTGCATGCTTGAGTTGCACACAGTATGTGACAAGTCTTAGGTTCCAAATATCAAAAAAGTCCAAACTTTATTAGGACCTCTAAATCTTGGCACTGCACATTTTAAATATGCATACTTGGATAACAAGTAACCTTAAGTTATTATTTTCGCAATACTACATACACATTTTTTTGTTTTAAGTTGTTATTTTTAAAATGTTACATCTTCATTTAAATGAAATTGTGTGTTTGCTCCAGCTTTTTGCATTTTTTCTTAAATAATTTGAGTTTTACTTTAAAAATGGTAAAATCTGAATGAAAAGCCATTACGCAGTTGGCTCGTTGGTCTAGGGGTATGATTCTCGCTTTGGGTGCGAGAGGTCCCGGGTTCAAATCCCAGACGAGCCCATGTTTTCATGTACTTTTATAGTCCTTAATATCTGATAGTATTTAATAGCATTTTAAAATACTCACTAATGTATACAAACAGGTTTACTTACAATTTCATTACTATAAATAAAAAAGACATGCACGGTGGGCTCGTTGGTCAAGGGGTATAATTCTTGCTTAGGGTGCGAGAGATCCCTGGTACAAATCCCGGATGAGCCCATCTTTTACAGGCATATACTTATGCAAACTTAATAAAATGTCAAGCATTTGGTGGTATATTGGGTACACTATAGATTCCATTTTGTCTAAGTAACCTTGAGTGGCTATAAAGTCTCATTTTGACAAACAAAAAACTGTCAAAATGAAATTACAGGTTTTTCTCTTACCTTTCTTTTGTCTAAGTAACCCTGAGTGGCTTAAAAGAATAGTCTCATTATGACTAACAAAAAGATCAACAATAAATTGCAGGTGTTTATTTTGTCTTTCTTCTGGGTCTGCATGCTTGAGTTGCACACAGTATGTGACAAGTCTTAGGTTCCAACTATCAAAAAAGTCCAAACTCTATTGGGACCTCTAAATCTTGGCACTGCACATTTTAAATATGCATACTTGGATAGCAAGTAACCTTAAGTTATTATTTTCGCAATACTACATACACATTTTGTTGTTTTAAGTTGTTATGTTATTTTTAAAACGTTACATCTTCATTAAATGAAATTGTGTGTTTGCTCCAGCTTTTTGCATTTTTTCTTAAATAATTTGAGTTTTACTTTAAAAATGGTAAAATCTGAATGAGAGTTGATTATGCAGTTGGCTCGTTGGTCTAGGGGTATGATTCTCGCTTTGGGTGCGAGAGGTCCCGGGTTCAAATCCCGGACGAGCCCATGGTTTCATATACTTTTATAGTCCTTAATATCTGATAGTATTTAATAGCATTTTAAAATACTCACTAATGTATACAAACAGGTTTACTTACAATTTCATTAATATACATAAAAAAGACATGCACAGTGGGATCGTTGGTCAAGGGGTATAATTCTTGCTTAGGGTGCGAGAGATCCCTGGTACAAATCCCGGATGAGCCCATCTTTTACAGGTATAAACTTATGCATACTTAGTAAAATGTCAAGCATTTGGTGGTATATTGGGTAAACTATAGATTCCATTTTGTCTAAGTAACCTTGAGTGGCTTAAAAGTCTCATTTTGACAAACAAAAAACTGTCAAAATGAAATTACAGGTTTTTCTCTTACCTTTCTTTTGTCTAAGTAACCCTGAGTGGCTTAAAAGAATAGTCTCATTATGACTAACAAAAAGATCAACAATAAATTGCAGGTGTTTATTTTGTCTTTCTTCTGGGTCTGCATGCTTGAGTTGCACACAGTATGTGACAAGTCTTAGGTTCTAATTATCAAAAAAGTCCAAACTTTATTGGGACCTCTAAATCTTGGCACTGCACATTTTAAATATGCATACTTGGATAACAAGTAACCTTAAGTTATTATTTTCGCAATACTACATACACATTTTTTTGTTTTAAGTTGTTATTTTTAAAATGTTACATCTTCATTAAATGAAATTGTGTGTTTGCTCCAGCTTTTTGCATTTTTTCTTAAATAATTTGAGTTTTACTTTAAAAATGGTAAAATCTGAATGAGAGTTTATTATGCAGTTGGCTCGTTGGTCTAGGGGTATGATTCTCGCTTTGGGTGCGAGAGGTCCCGGGTTCAAATCCCGGACGAGCCCATGGTTTCATATACTTTTATAGTCCTTAATATCTGATAGTATTTAATAGCATTTTAAAATACTCACTAATGTATACAAACAGGTTTACTTACAATTTCATTAATATACATAAAAAAGACATGCACAGTGGGATCGTTGGTCAAGGGGTATAATTCTTGCTTAGGGTGCGAGAGATCCCTGGTACAAATCCCGGATGAGCCCATCTTTTACAGGTATAAACTTATGCATACTTAGTAAAATGTCAAGCATTTGGTGGTATATTGGGTAAACTATAGATTCCATTTTGTCTAAGTAACCTTGAGTGGCTTAAAAGTCTCATTTTGACAAACAAAAAACTGTCAAAATGAAATTACAGGTTTTTCTCTTACCTTTCTTTTGTCTAAGTAACCCTGAGTGGCTTAAAAGAATAGTCTCATTATGACTAACAAAAAGATCAACAATAAATTGCAGGTGTTTATTTTGTCTTTCTTCTGGGTCTGCATGCTTGAGTTGCAAACAGTATGTGACAAGTCTTAGGTTCCAACTATCAAAAAAGTCCAAACTCTATTGGGACCTCTAAATCTTGGCACTGCACATTTTAAATATGCATACTTGGATAGCAAGTAACCTTAAGTTATTATTTTCGCAATACTACATACACATTTTGTTGTTTTAAGTTGTTATGTTATTTTTAAAAGGTTACATCTTCATTAAATGAAATTGTGTGTTTGCTCCAGCTTTTTGCATTTTTTCTTAAATAATTTGAGTTTTACTTTAAAAATGGTAAAATCTGAATGAGAGTTTATTATGCAGTTGGCTCGTTGGTCTAGGGGTATGATTCTCGCTTTGGGTGCGAGAGGTCCCGGGTTCAAATCCCGGACGAGCCCATGGTTTCATATACTTTTATAGTCCTTAATATCTGATAGTATTTAATAGCATTTTAAAATACTCACTAATGTATACAAACAGGTTTACTTACAATTTCATTAATATACATAAAAAAGACATGCACAGTGGGATCGTTGGTCAAGGGGTATAATTCTTGCTTAGGGTGCGAGAGATCCCTGGTACAAATCCCGGATGAGCCCATCTTTTACAGGTATAAACTTATGCATACTTAGTAAAATGTCAAGCATTTGGTGGTATATTGGGTAAACTATAGATTCCATTTTGTCTAAGTAACCTTGAGTGGCTTAAAAGTCTCATTTTGACAAACAAAAAACTGTCAAAATGAAATTACAGGTTTTTCTCTTACCTTTCTTTTGTCTAAGTAACCCTGAGTGGCTTAAAAGAATAGTCTCATTATGACTAACAAAAAGATCAACAATAAATTGCAGGTGTTTATTTTGTCTTTCTTCTGGGTCTGCATGCTTGAGTTGCACACAGTATGTGACAAGTCTTAGGTTCTAATTATCAAAAAAGTCCAAACTTTATTGGGACCTCTAAATCTTGGCACTGCACATTTTAAATATGCATACTTGGATAACAAGTAACCTTAAGTTATTATTTTCGCAATACTACATACACATTTTTTTGTTTTAAGTTGTTATTTTTAAAATGTTACATCTTCATTAAATGAAATTGTGTGTTTGCTCCAGCTTTTTGCATTTTTTCTTAAATAATTTGAGTTTTACTTTAAAAATGGTAAAATCTGAATGAAAAGCCATTACGCAGTTGGCTCGTTGGTCTAGGGGTATGATTCTCGCTTTGGGTGCGAGAGGTCCCGGGTTCAAATCCCGGACGAGCCCATGGTTTCATGTACTTTTATAGTCCTTAATATCTGATAGTATTTAATAGCATTTTAAAATACTCACTAATGTATACAAACAGGTTTACTTACAATTTCATTAATATACATAAAAAAGACATGCACAGTGGGATCGTTGGTCAAGGGGTATAATTCTTGCTTAGGGTGCGAGAGATCCCTGGTACAAATCCCGGATGAGCCCATCTTTTACAGGTATAAACTTATGCATACTTAGTAAAATGTCAAGCATTTGGTGGTATATTGGGTAAACTATAGATTCCATTTTGTCTAAGTAACCTTGAGTGGCTTAAAAGTCTCATTTTGACAAACAAAAAACTGTCAAAATGAAATTACAGGTTTTTCTCTTACCTTTCTTTTGTCTAAGTAACCCTGAGTGGCTTAAAAGAATAGTCTCATTATGACTAACAAAAAGATCAACAATAAATTGCAGGTGTTTATTTTGTCTTTCTTCTGGGTCTGCATGCTTGAGTTGCACACAGTATGTGACAAGTCTTAGGTTCTAATTATCAAAAAAGTCCAAACTTTATTGGGACCTCTAAATCTTGGCACTGCACATTTTAAATATGCATACTTGGATAACAAGTAACCTTAAGTTATTATTTTCGCAATACTACATACACATTTTTTTGTTTTAAGTTGTTATTTTTAAAATGTTACATCTTCATTAAATGAAATTGTGTGTTTGCTCCAGCTTTTTGCATTTTTTCTTAAATAATTTGAGTTTTACTTTAAAAATGGTAAAATCTGAATGAAAAACCATTGCGCAGTTGGCTCGTTGGTCTAGGGGTATGATTCTCGCTTTGGGTGTGGGAGGTCCCGGGTTCAAATCCCGGACGAGCCCATGTTTTCATGTACTTTTATAGTCCTTAATATCTGATAGTATTTAATAGCATTTTAAAATACTCACTAATGTATACAAACAGGTTTACTTACAATTTCATTACTATACATAAAAAAGACATGCACAGTGGGCTCGTTGGTCAAGGGGTATAATTCTTGCTTAGGGTGCGAGAGATCCCTGGTACAAATCCAGGATGAGCCCATCTTTTACAGGTATATACTTATGCATACTTAGTAAAATGTCAAGCATTTGGTGGTATATTGGGTAAACTATAGATTCCATTTTGTCTAAGGTACCTTGAGTGGCTATAAAGTCTCATTTTGACAAACAAAAAACTGTCAAAATGAAATTACAGGTTTTTCTCTTACCTTTCTTTTGTCTAAGTAACCCTGAGTGGCTTAAAAGAATAGTCTCATTATGACTAACAAAAAGATCAACAATAAATTGCAGGTGTTTATTTTGTCTTTCTTCTGGGTCTGCATACTTGAGTTGCACACAGTATGTGACAAGTCTTTGGTCCAACTATCAAAAAAGTCCAAACTCTATTGGGACCTCCAAATCTTGGCACTGCACATTTTAAATATGCATACTTGGATAACAAGTAACCTTAAGTTATTATTTTCGCAATACTACATACACATTTTTTTGTTTTAAGTTGTTATGTTATTTTTAAAATGTTACATCTTCATTTAAATGAAATTGTGTGTTTGCTCCAGCTTTTTGCATTTTTTCTTAAATAATTTGAGTTTTACTTTAAAAATGGTAAAATCTGAATGAGAAGCCATTACGCAGTTGGCTCGTTGGTCTAGGGGTATGATTCTCGCTTTGGGTGCGAGAGGTCTCGGGTTCAAATCCCGGACGAGCCTATGTTTTCATGTACTTTTATAGTCCTTAATATCTGATAGTATTTAATAGCATTTTAAAATACTCACTAATGTATACAAACAGGTTTACTTACAATTTCAATAATATACATAAAAAAGACATGCACAGTGGGCTCGTTGGTCAAGGGGTATAATTCTTGCTTAGGGTGCGAGAGATCCCTGGTACAAATCCCGGATGAGCCCATCTTTTACAGGTATATACTTATGCATACTTAGTAAAATGTCAAGCATTTGGTGGTATATTGGGTAAACTATAGATTCCATTTTGTCTAAGTAACCTTGAGTGGCTTAAAAGTCTCATTTTGACAAACAAAAAACTGTCAAAATGAAATTACAGGTTTTTCTCTTACCTTTCTTTTGTCTAAGTAACCCTGAGTGGCTTAAAAGAATAGTCTCATTATGACTAACAAAAAGATCAACAATAAATTGCAGGTGTTTATTTTGTCTTTCTTCTGGGTCTGCATGCTTGAGTTGCACACAGTATGTGACAAGTCTTAGGTTCCAATTATCAAAAAAGTCCAAACTTTATTAGGACCTCTAAATCTTGGCACTGCACATTTTAAATATGCATACTTGGATAACAAGTAACCTTAAGTTATTATTTTCGCAATACTACATACACATTTTTTTGTTTTAAGTTGTTATTTTTAAAATGTTACATCTTCATTTAAATGAAATTGTGTGTTTGCTCCAGCTTTTTGCATTTTTTCTTAAATAATTTGAGTTTTACTTTAAAAATGGTAAAATCTGAATGAAAAGCCATTACGCAGTTGGCTCGTTGGTCTAGGGGTATGATTCTCGCTTTGGGTGCGAGAGGTCCCGGGTTCAAATCCCAGACGAGCCCATGTTTTCATGTACTTTTATAGTCCTTAATTTCTGATAGTATTTAATAGCATTTTAAAATACTCACTAATGTATACAAACAGGTTTACTTACAATTTCATTACTATACATAAAAAAGACATGCACAGTGGGCTCGTTGGTCAAGGGGTATAATTCTTGCTTAGGGTGCGAGAGATCCCTGGTACAAATCCCGGATGAGCCCATCTTTTACAGGCATATACTTATGCAAACTTAATAAAATGTCAAGCATTTGGTGGTATATTGGGTACACTATAGATTCCATTTTGTCTAAGTAACCTTGAGTGGCTATAAAGTCTCATTTTGACAAACAAAAAACTGTCAAAATGAAATTACAGGTTTTTCTCTTACCTTTCTTTTGTCTAAGTAACCCTGAGTGGCTTAAAAGAATAGTCTCATTATGACTAACAAAAAGATCAACAATAAATTGCAGGTGTTTATTTTGTCTTTCTTCTGGGTCTGCATGCTTGAGTTGCACACAGTATGTGACAAGTCTTAGGTTCCAACTATCAAAAAAGTCCAAACTCTATTGGGACCTCTAAATCTTGGCACTGCACATTTTAAATATGCATACTTGGATAGCAAGTAACCTTAAGTTATTATTTTCGCAATACTACATACACATTTTGTTGTTTTAAGTTATGTTATTTTTAAAACGTTACATCTTCATTAAATGAAATTGTGTGTTTGCTCCAGCTTTTTGCATTTTTTCTTAAATAATTTGAGTTTTACTTTAAAAATGGTAAAATCTGAATGAGAGTTTATTATGCAGTTGGCTCGTTGGTCTAGGGGTATGATTCTCGCTTTGGGTGCGAGAGGTCCCGGGTTCAAATCCCGGACGAGCCCATGGTTTCATATACTTTTATAGTCCTTAATATCTGATAGTATTTAATAGCATTTTAAAATACTCACTAATGTATACAAACAGGTTTACTTACAATTTCATTAATATACATAAAAAAGACATGCACAGTGGGATCGTTGGTCAAGGGGTATAATTCTTGCTTAGGGTGCGAGAGATCCCTGGTACAAATCCCGGATGAGCCCATCTTTTACAGGTATAAACTTATGCATACTTAGTAAAATGTCAAGCATTTGGTGGTATATTGGGTAAACTATAGATTCCATTTTGTCTAAGTAACCTTGAGTGGCTTAAAAGTCTCATTTTGACAAACAAAAAACTGTCAAAATGAAATTACAGGTTTTTCTCTTACCTTTCTTTTGTCTAAGTAACCCTGAGTGGCTTAAAAGAATAGTCTCATTATGACTAACAAAAAGATCAACAATAAATTGCAGGTGTTTATTTTGTCTTTCTTCTGGGTCTGCATGCTTGAGTTGCACACAGTATGTGACAAGTCTTAGGTTCTAATTATCAAAAAAGTCCAAACTTTATTGGGACCTCTAAATCTTGGCACTGCACATTTTAAATATGCATACTTGGATAACAAGTAACCTTAAGTTATTATTTTCGCAATACTACATACACATTTTTTTGTTTTAAGTTGTTATTTTTAAAATGTTACATCTTCATTAAATGAAATTGTGTGTTTGCTCCAGCTTTTTGCATTTTTTCTTAAATAATTTGAGTTTTACTTTAAAAATGGTAAAATCTGAATGAATAGCCATTACGCAGTTGGCTCGTTGGTCTAGGGGTATGATTCTCGCTTTGGGTGTGGGAGGTCCCGGGTTCAAATCCCAGACGAGCCCATGTTTTCATGTACTTTTATAGTCCTTAATATCTGATAGTATTTAATAGCATTTTAAAATACTCACTAATGTATACAAACAGGTTTACTTACAATTTCATTACTATACATAAAAAAGACATGCACAGTGGGCTCGTTGGTCAAGGGGTATAATTCTTGCTTAGGGTGCGAGAGATCCCTGGTACAAATCCCGGATGAGCCCATCTTTTACAGGCATATACTTATGCAAACTTAGTAAAATGTCAAGCATTTGGTGGTATATTGGGTACACTATAGATTCCATTTTGTCTAAGTAACCTTGAGTGGCTATAAAGTCTCATTTTGACAAACAAAAAACTGTCAAAATGAAATTACAGGTTTTTCTCTTACCTTTCTTTTGTCTAAGTAACCCTGAGTGGCTTAAAAGAATAGTCTCATTATGACTAACAAAAAGATCAACAATAAATTGCAGGTGTTTATTTTGTCTTTCTTCTGGGTCTGCATGCTTGAGTTGCACACAGTATGTGACAAGTCTTAGGTTCTAATTATCAAAAAAGTCCAAACTTTATTGGGACCTCTAAATCTTGGCACTGCACATTTTAAATATGCATACTTGGATAACAAGTAACCTTAAGTTATTATTTTCGCAATACTACATACACATTTTTTTGTTTTAAGTTGTTATTTTTAAAATGTTACATCTTCATTAAATGAAATTGTGTGTTTGCTCCAGCTTTTTGCATTTTTTCTTAAATAATTTGAGTTTTACTTTAAAAATGGTAAAATCTGAATGAATAGCCATTACGCAGTTGGCTCGTTGGTCTAGGGGTATGATTCTCGCTTTGGGTGTGGGAGGTCCCGGGTTCAAATCCCAGACGAGCCCATGTTTTCATGTACTTTTATAGTCCTTAATATCTGATAGTATTTAATAGCATTTTAAAATACTCACTAATGTATACAAACAGGTTTACTTACAATTTCATTACTATACATAAAAAAGACATGCACAGTGGGCTCGTTGGTCAAGGGGTATAATTCTTGCTTAGGGTGCGAGAGATCCCTGGTACAAATCCCGGATGAGCCCATCTTTTACAGGCATATACTTATGCAAACTTAGTAAAATGTCAAGCATTTGGTGGTATATTGGGTACACTATAGATTCCATTTTGTCTAAGTAACCTTGAGTGGCTATAAAGTCTCATTTTGACAAACAAAAAACTGTCAAAATGAAATTACAGGTTTTTCTCTTACCTTTCTTTTGTCTAAGTAACCCTGAGTGGCTTAAAAGAATAGTCTCATTATGACTAACAAAAAGATCAACAATAAATTGCAGGTGTTTATTTTGTCTTTCTTCTGGGTCTGCATGCTTGAGTTGCACACAGTATGTGACAAGTCTTAGGTTCCAACTATCAAAAAAGTCCAAACTCTATTGGGACCTCTAAATCTTGGCACTGCACATTTTAAATATGCATACTTGGATAGCAAGTAACCTTAAGTTATTATTTTCGCAATACTACATACACATTTTGTTGTTTTAAGTTGTTATGTTATTTTTAAAAGGTTACATCTTCATTAAATGAAATTGTGTGTTTGCTCCAGCTTTTTGCATTTTTTCTTAAATAATTTGAGTTTTACTTTAAAAATGGTAAAATCTGAATGAGAGTTTATTATGCAGTTGGCTCGTTGGTCTAGGGGTATGATTCTCGCTTTGGGTGCGAGAGGTCCCGGGTTCAAATCCTGGACGAGCCCATGGTTTCATATACTTTTATAGTCCTTAATATCTGATAGTATTTAATAGCATTTTAAAATACTCACTAATGTATACAAACAGGTTTACTTACAATTTCATTAATATACATAAAAAAGACATGCACAGTGGGATCGTTGGTCAAGGGGTATAATTCTTGCTTAGGGTGCGAGAGATCCCTGGTACAAATCCCGGATGAGCCCATCTTTTACAGGTATAAACTTATGCATACTTAGTAAAATGTCAAGCATTTGGTGGTATATTGGGTAAACTATAGATTCCATTTTGTCTAAGTAACCTTGAGTGGCTTAAAAGTCTCATTTTGACAAACAAAAAACTGTCAAAATGAAATTACAGGTTTTTCTCTTACCTTTCTTTTGTCTAAGTAACCCTGAGTGGCTTAAAAGAATAGTCTCATTATGACTAACAAAAAGATCAACAATAAATTGCAGGTGTTTATTTTGTCTTTCTTCTGGGTCTGCATGCTTGAGTTGCACACAGTATGTGACAAGTCTTAGGTTCTAATTATCAAAAAAGTCCAAACTTTATGGGGACCTCTAAATCTTGGCACTGCACATTTTAAATATGCATACTTGGATAACAAGTAACCTTAAGTTATTATTTTCGCAATACTACAGATGTGTCCACTATTACCTTTCTGAAAAAAGTATCATGGCCTGCCGTTCATGGCATGAGATAAGCTTTCCTCTTAAGATATACACGGCAAGCCATGTGTATCTCCTCTGAAATATAGTGCAGTACCACTTTTCAGACAGCAGGTGGCATTTTCAGAAACTGAGCAAGCAGAAAGTCTGATAAAGAGATTCTAGAGGGAGTAGTTCAGACCTGATTCTAGCAGCATTTTATTTGCAAATGGGCAAAACCATGGGGGTCATTCCGAAATGATCGCACGCTAGGTTGTTTTGCAGCGGTGCGATCAGGTCGAAACTGCAAATGCTTATGCACCTCAATGCGCATGTGCGTCGTACGGGTACAAAGCGGATCATGGCTGAGCAATGGATTTAACGAAGAATCGATTCGCACAGCAGATCGCAAGGAGATTGACAGGAAGAGGGCATTTGTGGGTGGCAACTGAACGCTTTCTGGGAGTGTTTGGAAAAACGCAGGTGTGTCCAAGCGTTTGCAGGGCAGGTGTCTGACGTCAATTCCGGGCTAAAGTGTTTGCCCCGAATTTACATCAGACACCCACCCTGCAAACGCATTGACACACCTGCGTTTTTCCAAACACTCCCAGAAAATGGTCAGTTGACATCCACAAATGTTTTCTTCCAGTCAATCTCCTTGCGATTGTCTGTGTGAATGGATTCTTCATTAAATCCATTGCTCAGCAACGATCCACTTTGTACCTGTGCGACGCGCCTGCGTATTGCGGGGCACACACATGCGCAGTTATGTCCTGATCACAGCTCAGCAAAACAACCTAGCGTGCAATCAGGCCTGCATGACCCCCATGGTTTTGCCCATCTGCTAACAAAATTGCAGCTATGGGGTGTCATTCCGAGTTGATCTTAGCCCTGCAAAATTTTGCAGGGCTACTATCAGGAACAGAGACATGCGGGGGATGCCCAGCACAGGGCCAGTCCACCCCGCAGGTCAGTTACGCCCCCCCCCCCCTGCAGAAGTGCAAAAGTATTGCACAGCGGCGATGCTTTTGCACTTCAGGAGTAGCTCCCGGCCAGCGCAGCTTTAGCGTGCTGGCCGGGAGCTACTCATTACTACACGACCCGCAGCGGCTGGTCAGCAGCAGCGATCGGGTCAGAATGACCCCCATGAGCCGTGTGTGCAGGGCAATTTATCGATCATGCACACGGGAATATCAGCTGCAGCAGCTAATTGTGAAGTATTAATATTTTTCCAATACATCTCTCATACTAACTTCCAACATGTACCTGGCTCAATGTTGCCTATATGTTTAAAAAAATCTTTTTCCTTGTGATTGATAATGTGCTGATGAAGAGTTCATACAAACTCCACACAGAGATTCAATATAGAAATTATGATACTAACTAAAAGGCACTAGTGATACTTGTCATTTTTTGCAATTGTTTGGTGGTTAAGGTGTGAGTAGAGAGAATTTTTGGTATTTCAATACCACATATATTTCACTGGGATCCGGTCTGAAGATCGACAGTGTCTGCCATACAAGTGGGTGCTGCGTCTGTCTGCCACAAATCAGTCCAGTGCTGGGGCTGTGCTGCCTTAATAAGTCACTGGGTGCTCTGTCTGCCATACAAGTGGGTGCTGCGCCTGTCTGCCACAAATCAGTCCAGTGCTGGGGCTGGCTGTGCTCCATAATATGTCATTCAGTGCTCTGTCTGCCATACAAGCGGGTGAAGAAACATGAGACCCGGGGCCTGAGCAGCCATAAGGCTGCAGCCTGGATGGCTGAGTCCTGGGGGGGGGGGCAGCACCGGTCCAATAGACGCTTAGGCTCTACCTACTACTGGAAGCTGCAGATTCAATGCAGACAGCATGGAAGACGGCCCTTTAAAAATGGCAGCTGCCTTCTAAGAGACAGATGCTAGAGGTATTACTAGACCATTACCCAGCGCTACCCAGAATGAGCATGTAACCCCCTGGCACTGAGCATGTAACCCCCTGGCACTAAACATGTAACCCCTATGGCAACAAGCATATGTAACCCCTGGAAACGAGCATATAACCCCTGGCAACGAGCATGTGACCGGGTCCAACTTCCGGTCAGCAGAATCATGGATGCTGGTGGCTTCTCCTCCCACCTCTAGCCACCAACAGCACCGTGGGCAGCAACATGGACATCTGTATGTGCAGGGCAATTTGTCCATCAGGCACACAGGAATATTAGCAGCGGCAGCTAATTGTGTAGTATTAATATATCTCCAATACATCTCTCATATTACAGTAACTTCCATATAGGTACCTGGCTCTCTCATCCCAGCAGCCGGGCAAACTTCACACAGGTATTTGATATGGAAATTATGATACTAATTAAAAGGCACTATTGATACTTGTCATTTTTTGCAATTGTTTGGTGGTTAAGGTGTGAGTATAGAGAAGCCAATTCTCTCAAAGTATTGTAACGAGGTAATACACCTCTGAGAGATTTTTGGGTATTTCAATACCGCATACTGCATATTTCACTATAATAATATATTGGATTACCGTATCAAAAAGTTTATGATTACAATTTTTACATGTCGCCATGTCGCTTTGTGAGATGATCTTTTTTAATTGTGAATATTAAAAGTTATATTTTATTAATCATTTTTGACAAGTGTGCCCCAGGACAGACTTAAAGTCTCCTTTTGTCTTTACCTCCTATGTAAAGATTTTCCATTTATACAGTTTATTGTACTATTTTTTTCTGGGAGCACCACCAACCAGGTGCCAGGAGTATTTCACCCTTTACAGTGCATGTGCTACTTTGTGAGTAAGAGACTGAACAAAAGTCTCAATACAACATCAATTAGCATTAACATAAGGCAGGGCGGAGGGCAAATGGAGACCTAATTAGTTGTCTGTCTTGGGACGGTGCATTGGGCTTAAAGTTTATTGAACTATTTTTAGTGGGCGCACCACCAACCAAGTGCCAGGAGTATTTGACCCTTTATTGCCTTTATGTTGTTTTTTGAATTTCTAACTAATCATAGTGTGAACCAAACACAGGTCCTGTGCGGTTTTAAAAACCTCTCTTTTTACCTGTCTAATTAATATTCATGTGACCTGAGCATTGTGTCGCAATAAAGAACACTACAAATACACCATTGTACACTCATTATAATGTGTGGAGTTTGTATATTCTCCCCATACTTGAGTGGGCTTCCTCCGGTTACTCCGGTTTCCTCCCACAATCCCAAAATATAGTGATAGGTTAATTGGTTCCTAACAAAATTAACCCTTGTGCAAATGTGTGTGTGTACATGTGGTAGGGAATATAGAGTGTAAGCTCCACTGGGGCAGGGACTGATGTGAATGGCTGAATATTCTCTGTAAAGCGCTGCAGAATATGTGTGCGCTATATAAATTACTGGTAATAATGTAAGACACATACACCTAGACATCAGGTGAGCACAGATATTACCACTCCTGAAACTACATAATACTACCATGAGCCTGGACAGCTCATTATATACCGGCTGCTCCCAAATTAGGAAGCAACTACTCACAGCAGCAAATGGTCGACATGGAAATGGTTAAAACACACATATGGTCAACACAAGGTTTTGGGAATGTTTTCATATTTTTTTACTTTTTCCATCCTTGTCTATCCATGTCACAAATCATAACCTTTAGTATCCTTGTAGTGAGCAAAGCATTTAATGCACGTCTGAGCACCAGACATTGGGGTCATTCCGAGTAGATCGCCACTGGCTAGTTTTAGCAGCCGTGCAAACGCTATGCCGCCGCCCACTGGGGAGTGTATTTTAGCTTAGCAGAAGTGCGAACGCCTGTGCAGCCGAGCTCTGCAAAAACAGTTTGTGCAGTTTCTGAGTAGCTCTAGACCTACTCAGTGCTTGCGATCACTTCAGCCTGTTCGTGTCCAGATTTGACATCACACATCCACCCAGCGAATGCCCGGCCACGCCTGCATTTTTTCAGACACGCCTGCGTTTTTCCAAACATTCCCTGAAAACGGTCAGTTGACACTCAGAAACGCCCCCTTCCTGTCAATCTTCTAGCGGGCGCCAGTGTGAAGGAAAACTTTGCTAGAATCTGTGCAAAACCACAAAGGGCTATGTACCCGTACGTCGCGCATGCGCATTGCGGGACATATGCATGCACAGAAATGCAGATTTTAAGCCTGATCGCTGTGCTGCAAACAACGGCAGCTAGCGATCAACTTGGAATGACCCCCTTTATGCAGCTCTGTGTGTTCTCCCCTCCCCCAACAGAATGACAACAATCAGGCACAGTGCACACAGCTCAAGCAAGTCCCATCCCTCACGCTGCCTGATCACAGCAGAGGCAGCTCTGTGTGATAGCAATTACTTTACACAGTCACAGTGCACACAAAATAACTAATATTTTTTAAATGGACGAATGGGAAAGAATTATGCTGCGCTATGTAAGAAACTGTAAATAAATAGTTATGATGCTATATTTCTTAAACTGGAACCAGACTTCAACAGTGATTATGTGGCTGATAGGTACTGTATATTCCAAGTACATAGATGTTCAGTTGTCGCAATGGTGCAGCGATTAAGATCCTGCATGCAGGATAAATCTAGTCAGATCGCCTCTCAGGGCCAGTGTTCACTGGCCCTGACAGATCGCTCAGCACACATCGTTGACACATTGTTGTGCAGCGCTGTGTGCTGAGCAATCTTGCTGAGTGATCTAGCATCGCTCAGATCGCTCAGCACAGTCACCCCATGTGTACTGTGTAGGCCCTTTTATACAGTAGATGCTGTGATGCCCACTCCCTACTCTCCTCTAAGGAATGGCACAGGCTCCCCTCACAGACAAGAGTGCATTTCCTGAGCATTTTACATTATTTGACCAATTATGAAGGAAGTTGAATCAATTATATTTTTAAATACCATATTTGTTTATTGCAAGGAACAAGAAATGTATAAAAAAACTTTTGATATTGTAGCTGCATAGACTAAAGTTAGAAGCTGAAAACACTTAAATTGGAATTGAATTATTCATTTCAAATCCCAGGCCATCCCCCAGACAGGATATATGCTATCTATACTCTCCAAGGAATCTACTACAAAGGCCTCACACACTAAGATTTTCACACCTACTGTACACAATTAGGAATTGGACTCTAATGCTATGGCATGATTGCTACTTTCCTGTGTTCAATTGGCCACTCACTGTAGTCTGTAAACAGATCTTTATTAATATGGGGCAATATGCTCTTTATTGTACAGCTCCTTTATGGAGAATGCTTTTTAGCTTGTGTTTTGCTGTGTGGCTGCTAACATTACAATAAACTAAAGTCAGATGGAGAGAGAAAGTGAGACAGTCATGTGAGAGAGATAAAGTCTAGGAGAAAGAAAATTAGAGGGTGGTAGACAATGAGAGACAGAGTTAGGGGAGTGCAATAGAGTCAGGAGGAGAGAGCGACAAAGTCATGGGACAGACACAGAGAGATTGTTTAGGGGAAAGAGATAGTCAAGAAGAGAGCAATAGAGTTAGAGGGAGAAAGACAAAGTTTGATAGAGAGACAAAGTGAGAGAGTCATGTGAGATAGATAGTCAGAGGGAGAGAGATAAAGTCTAGGATAAAGAAAATTAGAGGGTGGTAGACACTGAGACAGTCAGGGGGAGAGCGATAGAGTCGGGAGGAGTGAGCGACAAATTCAGGGGTCAGAGACACAGAGAGATAGTTAAAGGGAGAGAGATAGAGTCAAGGAGAGAGAGTGATAGAGTTAGAGGGAGAGAGACAAAGTTTGATGGAGAGACAAAGTGAGACAGAGTCATGTGAGAGAGATTGTCAGAGGGAGAGAGATAAAGTCTAGGAGAAAGAAAATCAAAGGGTGGGAGACACTGAGAGACAGAGTTAAGGGAAGAGCGAAAGAGTTAGGAGGAGGGAGTGACAAATTCAGGGGACAGAGACATAGAGAGATAGTTAAGGGGAGAGAGATAGAGTCAAGGAGAGAGAGTGATAGAGTAATAGGGAGAGAGACAACGTTTGATGGAGTCATATGAGAAATAGTCAGGGAGAGAGAGATAAAGTCTAGAAGAAAGTAAATCAGAGGGTGGGAGACACTGAGAGACAGAGTCTGGGGGAGAGCGATAGAGTCAGGAGGAGATAGCGACAAATTCAGGGGACAGAGACACAGATAGTTAAGGGGAGAGAGATAGAGTAAAGGAGAGAGAGTGATAGAGTTAGAGGGAGAGATATAGTCAGATGGAGAGAGACACTGAGACAGAGTCATGTGAGAGAGACAGAGTCAGAGGGAAGGCGATAAAGTCTAGGAGAAAGAAAATCAGAGGGTGGGAGACACAGAGACAAAGTTAGGGGGAGAGCGATAGAGTGAGGAGTAGAGAGTGACAAAGTCAGGGGACAGACACAGAGAGATAATTAAGGGGAGAGAGAGAGAGAGAGTTAGAGGGAGAGAGAAAGTCAGATGGAGAGAGAAAGTGAGACAGTCATGTGAGAGAGATAGAGTCAGGGAGAGAGATAAAGTCTACTTGAAAGACAAAATCAGAGGTTGGGAGGTACAGAGACAGAGTCAGGGGGAGAGCGATAGAGTCAGGAGGAGAGAGCGACAAAGTCATGGGACAGAGAGATAGTAAAGAGGAGAGAGATAGAGTCAAGGAGAGAGAGAGTTAGATGGAGAGAGACAAAGTGAGACAGTCATGTGAGAGAGATAAAGTCAGAGGGAGAGAGATAAAGTCTAGGAAAAAGAAAATTAGAGGGTGGTAGACACTGAGAGACAGAGTCAGGGGCAGAGCGATAGAGTCAGGAGGAGAGATCAAAAAAATTCAGGGGACAGAGATAGTTAAAGGGAGAGAGATAGAGTCAAGGAGAGAGAGCGACAGAGTTAGCGGGAGAGAGACAAAGTTTGATGGAGAGACAAAGTGAGATAGTCATGTGAGAGAGATAGTCAGAGGGAGAGAGATAAAGTCTAGGAGAAAGAAAATCAAAGGGTGAGAGACAGTCAGGGGGAGAGCGATAAAGTTAGGAGAAGAGAGTGACAAATTCAGGGGACAGAGACATAGAGAGATAGTTAAGGGGAGAGAGAGTCAAGGAGAGATAGTGATAGAGTTATAGGGAGAGAGACAAACTTTGATGGCGATAGTCGGGGAGAGAGATAAAGTCTAGGAGAAAGAAAATGAGAGGGTGGGAGACACTGAGAGACAGAGTCAGGGGGAGAGCGATAGAGTCAGGAGGAGATAGCAACAAATTCAGGGGACAGAGACACAGATAGTGAAGGGGAGAGATAGATTAAAGGAGAGAGAGCGATAGAGTTAGAGGGAGATAGACAGTCAGATGGCGAGAGACACTGAGACAGTCATGTGAGAGAGAGTCATGGGGAAGGAGATAAAGTCTAGGAGAAAGAAAATCAGAGGGTGGGAGACACAGAGACAGCAGATCACAAAGAGAGTGACAGGAAGAGGGCATTCCGGACACGAACAGCCTAAAGTGATTGCCCCGAATTTACGTCAGACACCCACCCTGCAAATGCATGGACACACCTGTGTTTTACCAAACACTCCCAGAAAACGTTCAGTTGACATCCACAAATGTTTTCTTCCAGTCAATCTCCTTGCAATTGTCTGTGCGAATGGATTCTTCATTAAATCCATTGCTCAGCAACGATCCACTTTGTACCCGTGCGACGCGCCTGCGTATTGCGGTGCACACGCACGCGCAGTTATGACCTGATCGCAGCGCAGCGAAAAAACCTAGCGTGCGATCAGGTCTGCATGACCCCCATGGTTTTGCCCATCTGCTAACAAAATTGCGGCTATGGGGGGGGTTATTCTAAGTTGATCGTAGCCCTGCAAAATTTTGCAGGGCTACGATCAGGAACCGAGACATGCATGGGGATGCCCAGCACAGGGCTAGTCCGCCCCGCAGGTCAGTTCCGCCCCCCTTTCCCCCGCAGAAGTACAAAAGCATTGCACAGCGGCAATGCTTTTGTACTTCAGGAGTAGCTCCCGGCCAGCGCAGCTTTAGCGTGCTGGCCGGGAGCTAATCATCGCTACACGCCCCGCAGCGGCTGGTCAGTAGCAGCGATCGGGTCAGAATGACACCCATGAACCATATGTGCAGGCCAATTTATCCATCATGCACACGGGAATATCAGCTGTAGCAGCTAATTGTGAAGTATTAATATTTTTCCAATACATCTCTCATACTAACTTCCAACATGTACCTGGCTCAATGTTGCCTATATGTTTGAAAAAATCTTTTCCCTTATGATTGATAATGTGCTGATGAAGAGTTCATACAAACTCCACACAGAGATTCGATATGGAAATTATGATACTAACTAAAAGGCACTATTGATACTTGTCATTTTTTGCAATTGTTTGGTGGTTAAGGTGTGAGTAGAGAGAATTTTTGGCATTTCAATACCGCATATATTTCACTGGGATCCGGGCTGAAGATCGACAGTGTCTGCCATACAAGTGGGTGCTGCATCTGTCTGCCACAAATCGGTCCAGTGCTGAGGCTGTGTTGCCATAATAAGTAACCGGGTGCTCTGTCTGCCATACAAGTGGGTGCTGTGCCTGTCTGCCACAAATCAGTCCAATGCTTGGGCTGTGCTGCCATAATAAGTAACCGGGTGCTCTGTCTGCCATACAAGTGGGTGCTGTGCCTGTCTGCCACAAATCAGTCCAGTGCTGGGGCTGTGCTCCATAATAAGTCACTGGGTGCTCTGCCTGCCATACAAGTAGGTGAAGAAACATGAGACCCAGGGCCTGATCAGCCATAAGGCTGCAGCCTGGATGGCTGAGTCCTGGGGCTGGGGGGGTCGCAGCAGCGGCACAATAGATGCTTAGGATCTACCTACTACTGGAAGCTGCAGATTCAATGCAGACAGCATGGAAGACGACCCTTCAAGGAGACAGATGCCAGGGGTATTACTAGACCAGAGGTTCTCAAACTCGGTCCTCAGGACCCCACACAGTGCATGTTTTGCAGGTAACCCAGCAGGTGCACAGGTGTATTAATTACTCACTGACACATTTTACAAAGTCCACAGGTGGAGCTAATTATTTCACTTGTGATTCTGTGAGGAGACCTGCAAAACATGCACCGTGTGGGGTACTGAGGACCGAGTTTGAGAACCTGTGTACTAGACCATTACCCAGCGCTACCCAGAATGAGCATGTAACCTCCTGGTACTAAGCATGTAACCCCTATGGCAACAAGCATATGTAACCCCTGGCAACGAGCATGTAACCCCTGGCAACGAGCAAGTGACCGGGTCCGACTTCCGGTCAGCAGAATCACAGATGCCGGTGGCTTCTCCTCCCACCTCTAGCCACCAACAGCACTGTGGGCAGCAACATGGACATCCATATGTGCAGGGCAATTTATCCATCAGGCACACCGGAGTATCAGCAGCGGCAGCTAATTGTGAAGTATTAATATATCTCCAATACATGTGGGAGTGCCAGTAGTGTCTTCGGTGCAGAGGTGCAGGTGGTGTAATCAGTGCAGGAGTGCTGGCAGTATCCCCAGCGCAGGGGTGCCAGCAGTGTCAGCAGTCAGGGGTGCCGACAGTGTGGGAGTGCCGGAAGTGTCCTCGGTGCAGAAGTGCTGGCAGTGTCGGCAGTGTAGGAGGTGTCCTCCATGCAGGAGTGCTGGCAGTATCCCCAGTGCAGTTGTGCCGGCAGTGTCCTCAGTGCAGGAGTGTCGGCAGTGTGGGAGTGCCAGAAGTGTCCTCGGTGCAGGGGTGTCAGCAGTGCCGGCAGTATGCTCAGTGCAGGGGTGCCGGTGACTTACTTACCTGCTGCAATGTTTTCAACCTGTTCGGTCCTAGCTCTGACATCAAACACTCGCCCTGAACACACTTGCATTTCTCTCACCATGCCTGCGTTTTTCTTACCACTCCCCGAAAACGGCTGCAAACGGTGAGTTGCCCAGGAACGCCCTCCGCCTGTCAATCTTCATGCGATTGATGCTGCGATCGCTTTTTTCGGTCCCAGCGTCGTTGCCCAGCGATGGCCATGCGTGCACATAGCAGCCGCCGCACATGCGCAGCACGGACCCGATTGCAGCTGTGCGAACGACGACATGCTGCGATCGAGTCGTAATGACCCCCTAAGTCCAGACCTACTTAGAAACTGTACAACATTTTTTACCATAGCAGGCCTGCACAAGCAATTGCAGCTTTGCTATGGGAAAAAACCAACCCTCATAGGTGGAGATTAGATGATTGCACGGGCTGCAAAAAGCAGCTTTGTGCGATCAACTCGTAATGAGGCCCTTTATTTGGAAATATTTTATCATTGCAAAATCTTATATGTTCTTTTACTCTCTAGCACTAAGGTTTTTCTTAACTTATTATTTAATTTCACTTTAGACTTCATTCACCTCTGTGCTATGAGCAACATATAGTAACATCCCCCAGCCAGGATAAAATCTGTACCCCCCAAGGAGTCTACTTCAAAGGCCTCTCACACTGTGATTTTCACACCTACACAATTAGCAATTACACTCTAAAGCTGGCCATACATCACAACGACCTGATTACAGTGTCTATTTAACAGCAATGTTGGTGGAAAGCTACGTTACGTGATGCACTGGACACCCAGTGGTGAAACTATGAATTGTCATGAATTGTCACAGCACAACATGATGGCCCAACAACAAAAGGAATTCATGTCATGCCAAATTTACTGCCATGGCACTCTTTTCAGAAAGGTAATAGTGGACACATCTGTACATACACATTTTTTTGTTTTAAGTTGTTATTTTTAAAATGTTACATCTTCATTAAATGAAATTGTGTGTTTGCTCCAGCTTTTTGCATTTTTTCTTAAATAATTTGAGTTTTACTTTAAAAATGGTAAAATCTGAATGAAAAGCCATTACGCAGTTGGCTCGTTGGTCTAGGGGTATGATTCTCGCTTTGGGTGTGGGAGGTCCCGGGTTCAAATCCCGGACGAGCCCATGTTTTCATGTACTTTTATAGTCCTTAATATCTGATAGTATTTAATAGCATTTTAAAATACTCACTAATGTATACAAACAGGTTTACTTACAATTTCATTACTATACATAAAAAAGACATGCACAGTGGGCTCGTTGGTCAAGGGGTATAATTCTTGCTTAGGGTGCGAGAGATCCCTGGTACAAATCCCGGATGAGCCCATCTTTTACAGGCATATACTTATGCAAACTTAGTAAAATGTCAAGCATTTGGTGGTATATTGGGTACACTATAGATTCCATTTTGTCTAAGTAACCTTGAGTGGCTATAAAGTCTCATTTTGACAAACAAAAAACTGTCAAAATGAAATTACAGGTTTTTCTCTTACCTTTCTTTTGTCTAAGTAACCCTGAGTGGCTTAAAAGAATAGTCTCATTATGACTAACAAAAAGATCAACAATAAATTGCAGGTGTTTATTTTGTCTTTCTTCTGGGTCTGCATGCTTGAGTTGCAAACAGTATGTGACAAGTCTTAGGTTCCAACTATCAAAAAAGTCCAAACTCTATTGGGACCTCTAAATCTTGGCACTGCACATTTTAAATATGCATACTTGGATAGCAAGTAACCTTAAGTTATTATTTTCGCAATACTACATACACATTTTGTTGTTTTAAGTTGTTATGTTATTTTTAAAAGGTTACATCTTCATTAAATGAAATTGTGTGTTTGCTCCAGCTTTTTGCATTTTTTCTTAAATAATTTGAGTTTTACTTTAAAAATGGTAAAATCTGAATGAGAGTTTATTATGCAGTTGGCTCGTTGGTCTAGGGGTATGATTCTCGCTTTGGGTGCGAGAGGTCCCGGGTTCAAATCCCGGACGAGCCCATGGTTTCATATACTTTTATAGTCCTTAATATCTGATAGTATTTAATAGCATTTTAAAATACTCACTAATGTATACAAACAGGTTTACTTACAATTTCATTAATATACATAAAAAAGACATGCACAGTGGGATCGTTGGTCAAGGGGTATAATTCTTGCTTAGGGTGCGAGAGATCCCTGGTACAAATCCCGGATGAGCCCATCTTTTACAGGTATAAACTTATGCATACTTAGTAAAATGTCAAGCATTTGGTGGTATATTGGGTAAACTATAGATTCCATTTTGTCTAAGTAACCTTGAGTGGCTTAAAAGTCTCATTTTGACAAACAAAAAACTGTCAAAATGAAATTACAGGTTTTTCTCTTACCTTTCTTTTGTCTAAGTAACCCTGAGTGGCTTAAAAGAATAGTCTCATTATGACTAACAAAAAGATCAACAATAAATTGCAGGTGTTTATTTTGTCTTTCTTCTGGGTCTGCATGCTTGAGTTGCACACAGTATGTGACAAGTCTTAGGTTCTAATTATCAAAAAAGTCCAAACTTTATTGGGACCTCTAAATCTTGGCACTGCACATTTTAAATATGCATACTTGGATAACAAGTAACCTTAAGTTATTATTTTCGCAATACTACATACACATTTTTTTGTTTTAAGTTGTTATTTTTAAAATGTTACATCTTCATTAAATGAAATTGTGTGTTTGCTCCAGCTTTTTGCATTTTTTCTTAAATAATTTGAGTTTTACTTTAAAAATGGTAAAATCTGAATGAAAAACCATTACGCAGTTGGCTCGTTGGTCTAGGGGTATGATTCTCGCTTTGGGTGTGGGAGGTCCCGGGTTCAAATCCCGGACGAGCCCATGTTTTCATGTACTTTTATAGTCCTTAATATCTGATAGTATTTAATAGCATTTTAAAATACTCACTAATGTATACAAACAGGTTTACTTACAATTTCATTACTATACATAAAAAAGACATGCACAGTGGGCTCGTTGGTCAAGGGGTATAATTCTTGCTTAGGGTGCGAGAGATCCCTGGTACAAATCCCGGATGAGCCCATCTTTTACAGGTATATACTTATGCATACTTAGTAAAATGTCAAGCATTTGGTGGTATATTGGGTAAACTATAGATTCCATTTTGTCTAAGGTACCTTGAGTGGCTATAAAGTCTCATTTTGACAAACAAAAAACTGTCAAAATGAAATTACAGGTTTTTCTCTTACCTTTCTTTTGTCTAAGTAACCCTGAGTGGCTTAAAAGAATAGTCTCATTATGACTAACAAAAAGATCAACAATAAATTGCAGGTGTTTATTTTGTCTTTCTTCTGGGTCTGCATACTTGAGTTGCACACAGTATGTGACAAGTCTTTGGTCCAACTATCAAAAAAGTCCAAACTCTATTGGGACCTCCAAATCTTGGCACTGCACATTTTAAATATGCATACTTGGATAACAAGTAACCTTAAGTTATTATTTTCGCAATACTACATACACATTTTTTTGTTTTAAGTTGTTATGTTATTTTTAAAATGTTACATCTTCATTTAAATGAAATTGTGTGTTTGCTCCAGCTTTTTGCATTTTTTCTTAAATAATTTGAGTTTTACTTTAAAAATGGTAAAATCTGAATGAGAAGCCATTACGGAGTTGGCTCGTTGGTCTAGGGGTATGATTCTCGCTTTGGGTGCGAGAGGTCTCGGGTTCAAATCCCGGACGAGCCTATGTTTTCATGTACTTTTATAGTCCTTAATATCTGATAGTATTTAATAGCATTTTAAAATACTCACTAATGTATACAAACAGGTTTACTTACAATTTCAATAATATACATAAAAAAGACATGCACAGTGGGCTCGTTGGTCAAGGGGTATAATTCTTGCTTAGGGTGCGAGAGATCCCTGGTACAAATCCCGGATGAGCCCATCTTTTACAGGTATATACTTATGCATACTTAGTTAAATGTCAAGCATTTGGTGGTATATTGGGTAAACTATAGATTCCATTTTGTCTAAGTAACCTTGAGTGGCTTAAAAGTCTCATTTTGACAAACAAAAAACTGTCAAAATGAAATTACAGGTTTTTCTCTTACCTTTCTTTTGTCTAAGTAACCCTGAGTGGCTTAAAAGAATAGTCTCATTATGACTAACAAAAAGATCAACAATAAATTGCAGGTGTTTATTTTGTCTTTCTTCTGGGTCTGCATGCTTGAGTTGCACACAGTATGTGACAAGTCTTAGGTTCCAATTATCAAAAAAGTCCAAACTTTATTAGGACCTCTAAATCTTGGCACTGCACATTTTAAATATGCATACTTGGATAACAAGTAACCTTAAGTTATTATTTTCGCAATACTACATACACATTTTTTTGTTTTAAGTTGTTATTTTTAAAATGTTACATCTTCATTTAAATGAAATTGTGTGTTTGCTCCAGCTTTTTGCATTTTTTCTTAAATAATTTGAGTTTTACTTTAAAAATGGTAAAATCTGAATGAAAAGCCATTACGCAGTTGGCTCGTTGGTCTAGGGGTATGATTCTCGCTTTGGGTGCGAGAGGTCCCGGGTTCAAATCCCAGACGAGCCCATGTTTTCATGTACTTTTATAGTCCTTAATTTCTGATAGTATTTAATAGCATTTTAAAATACTCACTAATGTATACAAACAGGTTTACTTACAATTTCATTACTATACATAAAAAAGACATGCACAGTGGGCTCGTTGGTCAAGGGGTATAATTCTTGCTTAGGGTGCGAGAGATCCCTGGTACAAATCCCGGATGAGCCCATCTTTTACAGGCATATACTTATGCAAACTTAATAAAATGTCAAGCATTTGGTGGTATATTGGGTACACTATAGATTCCATTTTGTCTAAGTAACCTTGAGTGGCTATAAAGTCTCATTTTGACAAACAAAAAACTGTCAAAATGAAATTACAGGTTTTTCTCTTACCTTTCTTTTGTCTAAGTAACCCTGAGTGGCTTAAAAGAATAGTCTCATTATGACTAACAAAAAGATCAACAATAAATTGCAGGTGTTTATTTTGTCTTTCTTCTGGGTCTGCATGCTTGAGTTGCACACAGTATGTGACAAGTCTTAGGTTCCAACTATCAAAAAAGTCCAAACTCTATTGGGACCTCTAAATCTTGGCACTGCACATTTTAAATATGCATACTTGGATAGCAAGTAACCTTAAGTTATTATTTTCGCAATACTACATACACATTTTGTTGTTTTAAGTTATGTTATTTTTAAAACGTTACATCTTCATTAAATGAAATTGTGTGTTTGCTCCAGCTTTTTGCATTTTTTCTTAAATAATTTGAGTTTTACTTTAAAAATGGTAAAATCTGAATGAGAGTTTATTATGCAGTTGGCTCGTTGGTCTAGGGGTATGATTCTCGCTTTGGGTGCGAGAGGTCCCGGGTTCAAATCCCGGACGAGCCCATGGTTTCATATACTTTTATAGTCCTTAATATCTGATAGTATTTAATAGCATTTTAAAATACTCACTAATGTATACAAACAGGTTTACTTACAATTTCATTAATATACATAAAAAAGACATGCACAGTGGGATCGTTGGTCAAGGGGTATAATTCTTGCTTAGGGTGCGAGAGATCCCTGGTACAAATCCCGGATGAGCCCATCTTTTACAGGTATAAACTTATGCATACTTAGTAAAATGTCAAGCATTTGGTGGTATATTGGGTAAACTATAGATTCCATTTTGTCTAAGTAACCTTGAGTGGCTTAAAAGTCTCATTTTGACAAACAAAAAACTGTCAAAATGAAATTACAGGTTTTTCTCTTACCTTTCTTTTGTCTAAGTAACCCTGAGTGGCTTAAAAGAATAGTCTCATTATGACTAACAAAAAGATCAACAATAAATTGCAGGTGTTTATTTTGTCTTTCTTCTGGGTCTGCATGCTTGAGTTGCACACAGTATGTGACAAGTCTTAGGTTCTAATTATCAAAAAAGTCCAAACTTTATTGGGACCTCTAAATCTTGGCACTGCACATTTTAAATATGCATACTTGGATAACAAGTAACCTTAAGTTATTATTTTCGCAATACTACATACACATTTTTTTGTTTTAAGTTGTTACTTTTAAAATGTTACATCTTCATTAAATGAAATTGTGTGTTTGCTCCAGCTTTTTGCATTTTTTCTTAAATAATTTGAGTTTTACTTTAAAAATGGTAAAATCTGAATGAATAGCCATTACGCAGTTGGCTCGTTGGTCTAGGTGTATGATTCTCGCTTTGGGTGTGGGAGGTCCCGGGTTCAAATCCCAGACGAGCCCATGTTTTCATGTACTTTTATAGTCCTTAATATCTGATAGTATTTAATAGCATTTTAAAATACTCACTAATGTATACAAACAGGTTTACTTACAATTTCATTACTATACATAAAAAAGACATGCACAGTGGGCTCGTTGGTCAAGGGGTATAATTCTTGCTTAGGGTGCGAGAGATCCCTGGTACAAATCCCGGATGAGCCCATCTTTTACAGGCATATACTTATGCAAACTTAGTAAAATGTCAAGCATTTGGTGGTATATTGGGTACACTATAGATTCCATTTTGTCTAAGTAACCTTGAGTGGCTATAAAGTCTCATTTTGACAAACAAAAAACTGTCAAAATGAAATTACAGGTTTTTCTCTTACCTTTCTTTTGTCTAAGTAACCCTGAGTGGCTTAAAAGAATAGTCTCATTATGACTAACAAAAAGATCAACAATAAATTGCAGGTGTTTATTTTGTCTTTCTTCTGGGTCTGCATGCTTGAGTTGCACACAGTATGTGACAAGTCTTAGGTTCCAACTATCAAAAAAGTCCAAACTCTATTGGGACCTCTAAATCTTGGCACTGCACATTTTAAATATGCATACTTGGATAGCAAGTAACCTTAAGTTATTATTTTCGCAATACTACATACACATTTTGTTGTTTTAAGTTGTTATGTTATTTTTAAAAGGTTACATCTTCATTAAATGAAATTGTGTGTTTGCTCCAACTTTTTGCATTTTTTCTTAAATAATTTGAGTTTTACTTTAAAAATGGTAAAATCTGAATGAGAGTTTATTATGCAGTTGGCTCGTTGGTCTAGGGGTATGATTCTCGCTTTGGGTGCGAGAGGTCCTGTGTTCAAATCCCGGACGAGCCCATGGTTTCATATACTTTTATAGTCCTTAATATCTGATAGTATTTAATAGCATTTTAAAATACTCACTAATGTATACAAACAGGTTTACTTACAATTTCATTAATATACATAAAAAAGACATGCACAGTGGGCTCGTTGGTCAAGGGGTATAATTCTTGCTTAGGGTGCGAGAGATCCCTGGTGCAAATCCCGGATGAGCCCATCTTTTACAGGTATAAACTTATGCATACTTAGTAAAATGTCAAGCATTTGGTGGTATATTGGGTAAACTATAGATTCCATTTTGTCTAAGTAACCTTGAGTGGCTTAAAAGTCTCATTTTGACAAACAAAAAACTGTCAAAATGAAATTACAGGTTTTTCTCTTACCTTTCTTTTGTCTAAGTAACCCTGAGTGGCTTAAAAGAATAGTCTCATTATGACTAACAAAAAGATCAACAATAAATTGCAGGTGTTTATTTTGTCTTTCTTCTGGGTCTGCATGCTTGAGTTGCACACAGTATGTGACAAGTCTTAGGTTCTAATTATCAAAAAAGTCCAAACTTTATTGGGACCTCTAAATCTTGGCACTGCACATTTTAAATATGCATACTTGGATAACAAGTAACCTTAAGTTATTATTTTCGCAATACTACATACACATTTTTTTGTTTTAAGTTGTTATTTTTAAAATGTTACATCTTCATTAAATGAAATTGTGTGTTTGCTCCAGCTTTTTGCATTTTTTCTTAAATAATTTGAGTTTTACTTTAAAAATGGTAAAATCTGAATGAAAAGCCATTACGCAGTTGGCTCGTTGGTCTAGGGGTATGATTCTCGCTTTGGGTGTGGGAGGTCCCGGGTTCAAATCCCGGACGAGCCCATGTTTTCATGTACTATTATAGTCCTTAATATCTGATAGTATTTAATAGCATTTTAAAATACTCACTAATGTATACAAACAGGTTTACTTACAATTTCATTACTATACATAAAAAAGACATGCACAGTGGGCTCGTTGGTCAAGGGGTATAATTCTTGCTTAGGGTGCGAGAGATCCCTGGTACAAATCCCGGATGAGCCCATCTTTTACAGGTATATACTTATGCATACTTAGTAAAATGTCAAGCATTTGGTGGTATATTGGGTAAACTATAGATTCCATTTTGTCTAAGGTACCTTGAGTGGCTTAAAAGTCTCATTTTGACAAACAAAAAACTGTCAAAATGAAATTACAGGTTTTTCTCTTACCTTTCTTTTGTCTAAGTAACCCTGAGTGGCTTAAAAGAATAGTCTCATTATGACTAACAAAAAGATCAACAATAAATTGCAGGTGTTTATTTTGTCTTTCTTCTGGGTCTGCATACTTGAGTTGCACACAGTATGTGACAAGTCTTTGGTCCAACTATCAAAAAAGTCCAAACTCTATTGGGACCTCCAAATCTTGGCACTGCACATTTTAAATATGCATACTTGGATAACAAGTAACCTTAAGTTATTATTTTCGCAATACTACATACACATTTTTTTGTTTTAAGTTGTTATTTTTAAAATGTTACATCTTCATTTAAATGAAATTGTGTGTTTGCTCCAGCTTTTTGCATTTTTTCTTAAATAATTTGAGTTTTACTTTAAAAATGGTAAAATCTGAATGAAAAGCCATTACGCAGTTGGCTCGTTGGTCTAGGGGTATGATTCTCGCTTTGGGTGCGAGAGGTCCCGGGTTCAAATCCCAGATGAGCCCATGTTTTCATGTACTTTTATAGTCCTTAATATCTGATAGTATTTAATAGCATTTTAAAATACTCACTAATGTATACAAACAGGTTTACTTACAATTTCATTACTATACATAAAAAAGACATGCACAGTGGGCTCGTTGGTCAAGGGGTATAATTCTTGCTTAGGGTGCGAGAGATCCCTGGTACAAATCCCGGATGAGCCCATCTTTTACAGGCATATACTTATGCAAACTTAATAAAATGTCAAGCATTTGGTGGTATATTGGGTACACTATAGATTCCATTTTGTCTAAGTAACCTTGAGTGGCTATAAAGTCTCATTTTGACAAACAAAAAACTGTCAAAATGAAATTACAGGTTTTTCTCTTACCTTTCTTTTGTCTAAGTAACCCTGAGTGGCTTAAAAGAATAGTCTCATTATGACTAACAAAAAGATCAACAATAAATTGCAGGTGTTTATTTTGTCTTTCTTCTGGGTCTGCATGCTTGAGTTGCACACAGTATGTGACAAGTCTTAGGTTCCAACTATCAAAAAAGTCCAAACTCTATTGGGACCTCTAAATCTTGGCACTGCACATTTTAAATATGCATACTTGGATAGCAAGTAACCTTAAGTTATTATTTTCGCAATACTACATACACATTTTGTTGTTTTAAGTTGTTATGTTATTTTTAAAACGTTACATCTTCATTAAATGAAATTGTGTGTTTGCTCCAGCTTTTTGCATTTTTTCTTAAATAATTTGAGTTTTACTTTAAAAATGGTAAAATCTGAATGAGAGTTTATTATGCAGTTGGCTCGTTGGTCTAGGGGTATGATTCTCGCTTTGGGTGCGAGAGGTCCCGGGTTCAAATCCCGGACGAGCCCATGGTTTCATATACTTTTATAGTCCTTAATATCTGATAGTATTTAATAGCATTTTAAAATACTCACTAATGTATACAAACAGGTTTACTTACAATTTCATTAATATACATAAAAAAGACATGCACAGTGGGATCGTTGGTCAAGGGGTATAATTCTTGCTTAGCGTGCGAGAGATCCCTGGTACAAATCCCGGATGAGCCCATCTTTTACAGGTATAAACTTATGCATACTTAGTAAAATGTCAAGCATTTGGTGGTATATTGGGTAAACTATAGATTCCATTTTGTCTAAGTAACCTTGAGTGGCTTAAAAGTCTCATTTTGACAAACAAAAAACTGTCAAAATGAAATTACAGGTTTTTCTCTTACCTTTCTTTTGTCTAAGTAACCCTGAGTGGCTTAAAAGAATAGTCTCATTATGACTAACAAAAAGATCAACAATAAATTGCAGGTGTTTATTTTGTCTTTCTTCTGGGTCTGCATGCTTGAGTTGCACACAGTATGTGACAAGTCTTAGGTTCTAATTATCAAAAAAGTCCAAACTTTATTGGGACCTCTAAATCTTGGCACTGCACATTTTAAATATGCATACTTGGATAACAAGTAACCTTAAGTTATTATTTTCGCAATACTACATACACATTTTTTTGTTTTAAGTTGTTATTTTTAAAATGTTACATCTTCATTAAATGAAATTGTGTGTTTGCTCCAGCTTTTTGCATTTTTTCTTAAATAATTTGAGTTTTACTTTAAAAATGGTAAAATCTGAATGAAAAGCCATTACGCAGTTGGCTCGTTGGTCTAGGGGTATGATTCTCGCTTTGGGTGTGGGAGGTCCTGGGTTCAAATCCCGGACGAGCCCATGTTTTCATGTACTTTTATAGTCCTTAATATCTGATAGTATTTAATAGCATTTTAAAATACTCACTAATGTATACAAACAGGTTTACTTACAATTTCATTACTATACATAAAAAAGACATGCACAGTGGGCTCGTTGGTCAAGGGGTATAATTCTTGCTTAGGGTGCGAGAGATCCCTGGTACAAATCCCGGATGAGCCCATCTTTTACAGGCATATACTTATGCAAACTTAGTAAAATGTCAAGCATTTGGTGGTATATTGGGTACACTATAGATTCCATTTTGTCTAAGTAACCTTGAGTGGCTATAAAGTCTCATTTTGACAAACAAAAAACTGTCAAAATGAAATTACAGGTTTTTCTCTTACCTTTCTTTTGTCTAAGTAACCCTGAGTGGCTTAAAAGAATAGTCTCATTATGACTAACAAAAAGATCAACAATAAATTGCAGGTGTTTATTTTGTCTTTCTTCTGGGTCTGCATGCTTGAGTTGCAAACAGTATATGACAAGTCTTAGGTTCCAACTATCAAAAAAGTCCAAACTCTATTGGGACCTCTAAATCTTGGCACTGCACATTTTAAATATGCATACTTGGATAGCAAGTAACCTTAAGTTATTATTTTCGCAATACTACATACACATTTTGTTGTTTTAAGTTGTTATGTTATTTTTAAAAGGTTACATCTTCATTAAATGAAATTGTGTGTTTGCTCCAGCTTTTTGCATTTTTTCTTAAATAATTTGAGTTTTACTTTAAAAATGGTAAAATCTGAATGAGAGTTTATTATGCAGTTGGCTCGTTGGTCTAGGGGTATGATTCTCGCTTTGGGTGCGAGAGGTCCCGGGTTCAAATCCCGGACGAGCCCATGGTTTCATATACTTTTATAGTCCTTAATATCTGATAGTATTTAATAGCATTTTAAAATACTCACTAATGTATACAAACAGGTTTACTTACAATTTCATTAATATACATAAAAAAGACATGCACAGTGGGATCGTTGGTCAAGGGGTATAATTCTTGCTTAGGGTGCGAGAGATCCCTGGTACAAATCCCGGATGAGCCCGTCTTTTACAGGTATAAACTTATGCATACTTAGTAAAATGTCAAGCATTTGGTGGTATATTGGGTAAACTATAGATTCCATTTTGTCTAAGTAACCTTGAGTGGCTTAAAAGTCTCATTTTGACAAACAAAAAACTGTCAAAATGAAATTACAGGTTTTTCTCTTACCTTTCTTTTGTCTAAGTAACCCTGAGTGGCTTAAAAGAATAGTCTCATTATGACTAACAAAAAGATCAACAATAAATTGCAGGTGTTTATTTTGTCTTTCTTCTGGGTCTGCATGCTTGAGTTGCACACAGTATGTGACAAGTCTTAGGTTCTAATTATCAAAAAAGTCCAAACTTTATTGGGACCTCCAAATCTTGGCACTGCACATTTTAAATATGCATACTTGGATAACAAGTAACCTTAAGTTATTATTTTCGCAATACTACATACACATTTTTTTGTTTTAAGTTGTTATGTTATTTTTAAAATGTTACATCTTCATTTAAATGAAATTGTGTGTTTGCTCCAGCTTTTTGCATTTTTTCTTAAATAATTTGAGTTTTACTTTAAAAATGGTAAAATCTGAATGAGAAGCCATTACGCAGTTGGCTCGTTGGTCTAGGGGTATGATTCTCGCTTTGGGTTCGAGAGGTCTCGGGTTCAAATCCCGGACGAGCCTATGTTTTCATGTACTTTTATAGTCCTTAATATCTGATAGTATTTAATAGCATTTTAAAATACTCACTAATGTATACAAACAGGTTTACTTACAATTTCATTAATATACATAAAAAAGACATGCACAGTGGGCTCGTTGGTCAAGGGGTATAATTCTTGCTTAGGGTGCGAGAGATCCCTGGTACAAATCCCGGATGAGCCCATCTTTTACAGGTATATACTTATGCATACTTAGTAAAATGTCAAGCATTTGGTGGTATATTGGGTAAACTATAGATTCCATTTTGTCTAAGTAACCTTGAGTGGCTTAAAAGTCTCATTTTGACAAACAAAAAACTGTCAAAATGAAATTACAGGTTTTTCTCTTACCTTTCTTTTGTCTAAGTAACCCTGAGTGGCTTAAAAGAATAGTCTCATTATGACTAACAAAAAGATCAACAATAAATTGCAGGTGTTTATTTTGTCTTTCTTCTGGGTCTGCATGCTTGAGTTGCACACAGTATGTGACAAGTCTTAGGTTCCAATTATCAAAAAAGTCCAAACTTTATTAGGACCTCTAAATCTTGGCACTGCACATTTTAAATATGCATACTTGGATAACAAGTAACCTTAAGTTATTTTTTTCGCAATACTACATACACATTTTTTTGTTTTAAGTTGTTATTTTTAAAAAGTTACATCTTCATTTAAATGAAATTGTGTGTTTGCTCCAGCTTTTTGCATTTTTTCTTAAATAATTTGAGTTTTACTTTAAAAATGGTAAAATCTGAATGAAAAGCCATTACGCAGTTGGCTTGTTGGTCTAGGGGTATGATTCTCGCTTTGGGTGCGAGAGGTCCCGGGTTCAAATCCCAGACGAGCCCATGTTTTCATGTACTTTTATAGTCCTTAATATCTGATAGTATTTAATAGCATTTTAAAATACTCACTAATGTATACAAACAGGTTTACTTACAATTTCATTACTATACATAAAAAAGACATGCACAGTGGGCTCGTTGGTCAAGGGGTATAATTCTTGCTTAGGGTGCGAGAGATCCCTGGTACAAATCCCGGATGAGCCCATCTTTTACAGGCATATACTTATGCAAACTTAATAAAATGTCAAGCATTTGGTGGTATATTGGGTAAACTATAGATTCCATTTTGTCTAAGTAACCTTGAGTGGCTATAAAGTCTCATTTTGACAAACAAAAAACTGTCAAAATAAAATTACAGGTTTTTCTCTTACCTTTCTTTTGTCTAAGTAACCCTGAGTGGCTTAAAAGAATAGTCTCATTATGACTAACAAAAAGATCAACAATAAATTGCAGGTGTTTTTTTTGTCTTTCTTCTGGGTCTGCATGCTTGAGTTGCACACAGTATGTGACAAGTCTAAGGTTCCAACTATCAAAAAAGTCCAAACTCTATTGGGACCTCTAAATCTTGGCACTGCACATTTTAAATATGCATACTTGGATAGCAAGTAACCTTAAGTTATTATTTTCGCAATACTACATACACATTTTGTTGTTTTAAGTTGTTATGTTATTTTTAAAAGGTTACATCTTCATTAAATGAAATTGTGTGTTTGCTCCAGCTTTTTGCATTTTTTCTTAAATAATTTGAGTTTTACTTTAAAAATGGTAAAATCTGAATGAGAGTTTATTATGCAGTTGGCTCGTTGGTCTAGGGGTATGATTCTCGCTTTGGGTGCGAGAGGTCCCGGGTTCAAATCCCGGACGAGCCCATGGTTTCATAAACTTTTATAGTCCTTAATATCTGATAGTATTTAATAGCATTTTAAAATACTCACTAATGTATACAAACAGGTTTACTTACAATTTCATTAATATACATAAAAAAGACATGCACAGTGGGATCGTTGGTCAAGGGGTATAATTCTTGCTTAGGGTGCGAGAGATCCCTGGTACAAATCCCGGATGAGCCCATCTTTTACAGGTATAAACTTATGCATACTTAGTAAAATGTCAAGCATTTGGTGGTATATTGGGTAAACTATAGATTCCATTTTGTCTAAGTAACCTTGAGTGGCTTAAAAGTCTCATTTTGACAAACAAAAAACTGTCAAAATGAAATTACAGGTTTTTCTCTTACCTTTCTTTTGTCTAAGTAACCCTGAGTGGCTTAAAAGAATAGTCTCATTATGACTAACAAAAAGATCAACAATAAATTGCAGGTGTTTATTTTGTCTTTCTTCTGGGTCTGCATGCTTGAGTTGCACACAGTATGTGACAAGTCTTAGGTTCTAATTATCAAAAAAGTCCAAACTTTATTGGGACCTCTAAATCTTGGCACTGCACATTTTAAATATGCATACTTGGATAGCAAGTAACCTTAAGTTATTATTTTCGCAATACTACATACACATTTTGTTGTTTTAAGTTGTTATTTTTAAAATGTTACATCTTCATTAAATGAAATTGTGTGTTTGCTCCAGCTTTTTGCATTTTTTCTTAAATAATTTGAGTTTTACTTTAAAAATGGTAAAATCTGAATGAGAGTTTATTATGCAGTTGGCTCGTTGGTCTAGGGGTATGATTCTCGCTTTGGGTGCGAGAGGTCCCGGGTTCAAATCCCGGACGAGCCCATGGTTTCATATACTTTTATAGTCCTTAATATCTGATAGTATTTAATAGCATTTTAAAATACTCACTAATGTATACAAACAGGTTTACTTACAATTTCATTAATATACATAAAAAAGACATGCACAGTGGGATCGTTGGTCAAGGGGTATAATTCTTGCTTAGGGTGCGAGAGATCCCTGGTACAAATCCCGGATGAGCCCATCTTTTACAGGTATAAACTTATGCATACTTAGTAAAATGTCAAGCATTTGGTGGTATATTGGGTAAACTATAGATTCCATTTTGTCTAAGTAACCTTGAGTGGCTTAAAAGTCTCATTTTGACAAACAAAAAACTGTCAAAATGAAATTACAGGTTTTTCTCTTACCTTTCTTTTGTCTAAGTAACCCTGAGTGGCTTAAAAGAATAGTCTCATTATGACTAACAAAAAGATCAACAATAAATTGCAGGTGTTTATTTTGTCTTTCTTCTGGGTCTGCATGCTTGAGTTGCACACAGTATGTGACAAGTCTTAGGTTCTAATTATCAAAAAAGTCCAAACTTTATTGGGACCTCCAAATCTTGGCACTGCACATTTTAAATATGCATACTTGGATAACAAGTAACCTTAAGTTATTATTTTCGCAATACTACATACACATTTTTTTGTTTTAAGTTGTTATGTTATTTTTAAAATGTTACATCTTCATTTAAATGAAATTGTGTGTTTGCTCCAGCTTTTTGCATTTTTTCTTAAATAATTTGAGTTTTACTTTAAAAATGGTAAAATCTGAATGAGAAGCCATTACGCAGTTGGCTCGTTGGTCTAGGGGTATGATTCTCGCTTTGGGTTCGAGAGGTCTCGGGTTCAAATCCCGGACGAGCCTATGTTTTCATGTACTTTTATAGTCCTTAATATCTGATAGTATTTAATAGCATTTTAAAATACTCACTAATGTATACAAACAGGTTTACTTACAATTTCATTAATATACATAAAAAAGACATGCACAGTGGGCTCGTTGGTCAAGGGGTATAATTCTTGCTTAGGGTGCGAGAGATCCCTGGTACAAATCCCGGATGAGCCCATCTTTTACAGGTATATACTTATGCATACTTAGTAAAATGTCAAGCATTTGGTGGTATATTGGGTAAACTATAGATTCCATTTTGTCTAAGTAACCTTGAGTGGCTTAAAAGTCTCATTTTGACAAACAAAAAACTGTCAAAATGAAATAACAGGTTTTTCTCTTACCTTTCTTTTGTCTAAGTAACCCTGAGTGGCTTAAAAGAATAGTCTCATTATGACTAACAAAAAGATCAACAATAAATTGCAGGTGTTTATTTTGTCTTTCTTCTGGGTCTGCATGCTTGAGTTGCACACAGTATGTGACAAGTCTTAGGTTCCAATTATCAAAAAAGTCCAAACTTTATTAGGACCTCTAAATCTTGGCACTGCACATTTTAAATATGCATACTTGGATAACAAGTAACCTTAAGTTATTATTTTCGCAATACTACATACACATTTTTTTGTTTTAAGTTGTTATTTTTAAAATGTTACATCTTCATTTAAATGAAATTGTGTGTTTGCTCCAGCTTTTTGCATTTTTTCTTAAATAATTTGAGTTTTACTTTAAAAATGGTAAAATCTGAATGAAAAGCCATTACGCAGTTGGCTCGTTGGTCTAGGGGTATGATTCTCGCTTTGGGTGCGAGAGGTCCCGGGTTCAAATCCCAGACGAGCCCATGTTTTCATGTACTTTTATAGTCCTTAATATCTGATAGTATTTAATAGCATTTTAAAATACTCACTAATGTATACAAACAGGTTTACTTACAATTTCATTACTATACATAAAAAAGACATGCACAGTGGGCTCGTTGGTCAAGGGGTATAATTCTTGCTTAGGGTGCGAGAGATCCCTGGTACAAATCCCGGATGAGCCCATCTTTTACAGGCATATACTTATGCAAACTTAATAAAATGTCAAGCATTTGGTGGTATATTGGGTAAACTATAGATTCCATTTTGTCTAAGTAACCTTGAGTGGCTATAAAGTCTCATTTTGACAAACAAAAAACTGTCAAAATGAAATTACAGGTTTTTCTCTTACCTTTCTTTTGTCTAAGTAACCCTGAGTGGCTTAAAAGAATAGTCTCATTATGACTAACAAAAAGATCAACAATAAATTGCAGGTGTTTTTTTTGTCTTTCTTCTGGGTCTGCATGCTTGAGTTGCACACAGTATGTGACAAGTCTAAGGTTCCAACTATCAAAAAAGTCCAAACTCTATTGGGACCTCTAAATCTTGGCACTGCACATTTTAAATATGCATACTTGGATAGCAAGTAACCTTAAGTTATTATTTTCGCAATACTACATACACATTTTGTTGTTTTAAGTTGTTATGTTATTTTTAAAAGGTTACATCTTCATTAAATGAAATTGTGTGTTTGCTCCAGCTTTTTGCATTTTTTCTTAAATAATTTGAGTTTTACTTTAAAAATGGTAAAATCTGAATGAGAGTTTATTATGCAGTTGGCTCGTTGGTCTAGGGGTATGATTCTCGCTTTGGGTGCGAGAGGTCCCGGGTTCAAATCCTGGACGAGCTCATGGTTTCATAAACTTTTATAGTCCTTAATATCTGATAGTATTTAATAGCATTTTAAAATACTCACTAATGTATTCAAACAGGTTTACTTACAATTTCATTAATATACATAAAAAAGACATGCACAGTGGGATCGTTGGTCAAGGGGTATAATTCTTGCTTAGGGTGCGAGAGATCCCTGGTACAAATCCCGGATGAGCCCATCTTTTACAGGTATAAACTTATGCATACTTAGTAAAATGTCAAGCATTTGGTGGTATATTGGGTAAACTATAGATTCCATTTTGTCTAAGTAACCTTGAGTGGCTTAAAAGTCTCATTTTGACAAACAAAAAACTGTCAAAATGAAATTACAGGTTTTTCTCTTACCTTTCTTTTGTCTAAGTAACCCTGAGTGGCTTAAAAGAATAGTCTCATTATGACTAACAAAAAGATCAACAATAAATTGCAGGTGTTTATTTTGTCTTTCTTCTGGGTCTGCATGCTTGAGTTGCACACAGTATGTGACAAGTCTTAGGTTCTAATTATCAAAAAAGTCCAAACTTTATTGGGACCTCTAAATCTTGGCACTGCACATTTTAAATATGCATACTTGGATAGCAAGTAACCTTAAGTTATTATTTTCGCAATACTACATACACATTTTGTTGTTTTAAGTTGTTATTTTTAAAATGTTACATCTTCATTAAATGAAATTGTGTGTTTGCTCCAGCTTTTTGCATTTTTTCTTAAATAATTTGAGTTTTACTTTAAAAATGGTAAAATCTGAATGAGAGTTTATTATGCAGTTGGCTCGTTGGTCTAGGGGTATGATTCTCGCTTTGGGTGCGAGAGGTCCCGGGTTCAAATCCCGGACGAGCCCATGGTTTCATATACTTTTATAGTCCTTAATATCTGATAGTATTTAATAGCATTTTAAAATACTCACTAATGTATACAAACAGGTTTACTTACAATTTCATTAATATACATAAAAAAGACATGCACAGTGGGATCGTTGGTCAAGGGGTATAATTCTTGCTTAGGGTGCGAGAGATCCCTGGTACAAATCCCGGATGAGCCCATCTTTTACAGGTATAAACTTATGCATACTTAGTAAAATGTCAAGCATTTGGTGGTATATTGGGTAAACTATAGATTCCATTTTGTCTAAGTAACCTTGAGTGGCTTAAAAGTCTCATTTTGACAAACAAAAAACTGTCAAAATGAAATTACAGGTTTTTCTCTTACCTTTCTTTTGTCTAAGTAACCCTGAGTGGCTTAAAAGAATAGTCTCATTACGACTAACAAAAAGATCAACAATAAATTGCAGGTGTTTATTTTGTCTTTCTTCTGGGTCTGCATGCTTGAGTTGCACACAGTATGTGACAAGTCTTAGGTTCTAATTATCAAAAAAGTCCAAACTTTATTGGGACCTCCAAATCTTGGCACTGCACATTTTAAATATGCATACTTGGATAACAAGTAACCTTAAGTTATTATTTTCGCAATACTACATACACATTTTTTTGTTTTAAGTTGTTATGTTATTTTTAAAATGTTACATCTTCATTTAAATGAAATTGTGTGTTTGCTCCAGCTTTTTGCATTTTTTCTTAAATAATTTGAGTTTTACTTTAAAAATGGTAAAATCTGAATGAGTAGCCATTACGCAGTTGGCTCGTTGGTCTAGGGGTATGATTCTCGCTTTGGGTTCGAGAGGTCTCGGGTTCAAATCCCGGACGAGCCTATGTTTTCATGTACTTTTATAGTCCTTAATATCTGATAGTATTTAATAGCATTTTAAAATACTCACTAATGTATACAAACAGGTTTACTTACAATTTCATTAATATACATAAAAAAGACATGCACAGTGGGCTCGTTGGTCAAGGGGTATAATTCTTGCTTAGGGTGCGAGAGATCCCTGGTACAAATCCCGGATGAGCCCATCTTTTACAGGCATATACTTATGCAAACTTAGTAAAATGTCAAGCATTTGGTGGTATATTGGGTACACTATAGATTCCATTTTGTCTAAGTAACCTTGAGTGGCTATAAAGTCTCATTTTGACAAACAAAAAACTGTCAAAATGAAATTACAGGTTTTTCTCTTACCTTTCTTTTGTCTAAGTAACCCTGAGTGGCTTAAAAGAATAGTCTCATTATGACTAACAAAAAGATCAACAATAAATTGCAGGTGTTTATTTTGTCTTTCTTCTGGGTCTGCATGCTTGAGTTGCACACAGTATGTGACAAGTCTTAGGTTCTAATTATCAAAAAAGTCCAAACTTTATTGGGACCTCTAAATCTTGGCACTGCACATTTTAAATATGCATACTTGGATAACAAGTAACCTTAAGTTATTATTTTCGCAATACTACATACACATTTTTTTGTTTTAAGTTGTTATTTTTAAAATGTTACATCTTCATTAAATGAAATTGTGTGTTTGCTCCAGCTTTTTGCATTTTTTCTTAAATAATTTGAGTTTTACTTTAAAAATGGTAAAATCTGAATGAAAAGCCATTACGCAGTTGGCTCGTTGGTCTAGGGGTATGATTCTCGCTTTGGGTGTGGGAGGTCCCGGGTTCAAATCCCGGATGAGCCCATGTTTTCATGTACTTTTATAGTCCTTAATATCTGATAGTATTTAATAGCATTTTAAAATACTCACTAATGTATACAAACAGGTTTACTTACAATTTCATTACTATACATAAAAAAGACATGCACAGTGGGCTCGTTGGTCAAGGGGTATAATTCTTGCTTAGGGTGCGAGAGATCCCTGGTACAAATCCCGGATGAGCCCATCTTTTACAGGCATATACTTATGCAAACTTAGTAAAATGTCAAGCATTTGGTGGTATATTGGGTACACTATAGATTCCATTTTGTCTAAGTAACCTTGAGTGGCTATAAAGTCTCATTTTGACAAACAAAAAACTGTCAAAATGAAATTACAGGTTTTTCTCTTACCTTTCTTTTGTCTAAGTAACCCTGAGTGGCTTAAAAGAATAGTCTCATTATGACTAACAAAAAGATCAACAATAAATTGCAGGTGTTTATTTTGTCTTTCTTCTGGGTCTGCATACTTGAGTTGCACACAGTATGTGACAAGTCTTTGGTCCAACTATCAAAAAAGTCCAAACTCTATTGGGACCTCCAAATCTTGGCACTGCACATTTTAAATATGCATACTTGGATAACAAGTAACCTTAAGTTATTATTTTCGCAATACTACATACACATTTTTTTGTTTTAAGTTGTTATGTTATTTTTAAAATGTTACATCTTCATTTAAATGAAATTGTGTGTTTGCTCCAGCTTTTTGCATTTTTTCTTAAATAATTTGAGTTTTACTTTAAAAATGGTAAAATCTGAATGAGCAGCCATTACGCAGTTGGCTCGTTGGTCTAGGGGTATGATTCTCGCTTTGGGTGCGAGAGGTCTCGGGTTCAAATCCCGGACGAGCCTATGTTTTCATGTACTTTTATAGTCCTTAATATCTGATAGTATTTAATAGCATTTTAAAATACTCACTAATGTATACAAACAGGTTTACTTACAATTTCATTAATATACATAAAAAAGACATGCACAGTGGGCTCGTTGGTCAAGGGGTATAATTCTTGCTTAGGGTGCGAGAGATCCCTGGTACAAATCCCGGATGAGCCCATCTTTTACAGGTATATACTTATGCATACTTAGTAAAATGTCAAGCATTTGGTGGTATATTGGGTAAACTATAGATTCCATTTTGTCTAAGTAACCTTGAGTGGCTATAAAGTCTCATTTTGACAAACAAAAAACTGTCAAAATGAAATTACAGGTTTTTCTCTTACCTTTCTTTTGTCTAAGTAACCCTGAGTGGCTTAAAAGAATAGTCTCATTATGACTAACAAAAAGATCAACAATAAATTGCAGGTGTTTATTTTGTCTTTCTTCTGGGTCTGCATGCTTGAGTTGCACACAGTATGTGACAAGTCTTAGGTTCCAACTATCAAAAAAGTCCAAACTCTATTGGGACCTCTAAATCTTGGCACTGCACATTTTAAATATGCATACTTGGATAGCAAGTAACCTTAAGTTATTATTTTCGCAATACTACATACACATTTTGTTGTTTTAAGTTATGTTATTTTTAAAACGTTACATCTTCATTAAATGAAATTGTGTGTTTGCTCCAGCTTTTTGCATTTTTTCTTAAATAATTTGAGTTTTAATTTAAAAATGGTAAAATCTGAATGAGAGTTTATTATGCAGTTGGCTCGTTGGTCTAGGGGTATGATTCTCGCTTTGGGTGCGAGAGGTCCCGGGTTCAAATCCCGGACGAGCCCATGGTTTCATATACTTTTATAGTCCTTAATATCTGTTAGTATTTAATAGCATTTTAAAATACTCACTAATGTATACAAACAGGTTTACTTACAATTTCATTAATATACATAAAAAAGACATGCACAGTGGGATCGTTGGTCAAGGGGTATAATTCTTGCTTAGGGTGCGAGAGATCCCTGGTACAAATCCCGGATGAGCCCATCTTTTACAGGTATAAACTTATGCATACTTAGTAAAATGTCAAGCATTTGGTGGTATATTGGGTAAACTATAGATTCCATTTTGTCTAAGTAACCTTGAGTGGCTTAAAAGTCTCATTTTGACAAACAAAAAACTGTCAAAATGAAATTACAGGTTTTTCTCTTACCTTTCTTTTGTCTAAGTAACCCTGAGTGGCTTAAAAGAATAGTCTCATTATGACTAACAAAAAGATCAACAATAAATTGCAGGTGTTTATTTTGTCTTTCTTCTGGGTCTGCATGCTTGAGTTGCACACAGTATGTGACAAGTCTTAGGTTCTAATTATCAAAAAAGTCCAAACTTTATTGGGACCTCTAAATCTTGGCACTGCACATTTTAAATATGCATACTTGGATTACAAGTAACCTTAAGTTATTATTTTCGCAATACTACATACACATTTTTTTGTTTTAAGTTGTTATTTTTAAAATGTTACATCTTCATTAAATGAAATTGTGTGTTTGCTCCAGCTTTTTGCATTTTTTCTTAAATAATTTGAGTTTTACTTTAAAAATGGTAAAATCTGAATGAAAAGCCATTACGCAGTTGGCTCGTTGGTCTAGGGGTATGATTCTCGCTTTGGGTGTGGGAGGTCTCGGGTTCAAATCCCGGACGAGCCCATGTTTTCATGTACTTTTATAGTCCTTAATATCTGATAGTATTTAATAGCATTTTAAAATACTCACTAATGTATACAAACAGGTTTACTTACAATTTCATTACTATACATAAAAAAGACATGCACAGTGGGCTCGTTGGTCAAGGGGTATAATTCTTGCTTAGGGTGCGAGAGATCCCTGGTACAAATCCCGGATGAGCCCATCTTTTACAGGTATATACTTATGCATACTTAGTAAAATGTCAAGCATTTGGTGGTATATTGGGTAAACTATAGATTCCATTTTGTCTAAGGTACCTTGAGTGGCTTAAAAGTCTCATTTTGACAAACAAAAAACTGTCAAAATGAAATTACAGGTTTTTCTCTTACCTTTCTTTTGTCTAAGTAACCCTGAGTGGCTTAAAAGAATAGTCTCATTATGACTAACAAAAAGATCAACAATAAATTGCAGGTGTTTATTTTGTCTTTCTTCTGGGTCTGCATACTTGAGTTGCACACAGTATGTGACAAGTCTTTGGTCCAACTATCAAAAAAGTCCAAACTCTATTGGGACCTCCAAATCTTGGCACTGCACATTTTAAATATGCATACTTGGATAACAAGTAACCTTAAGTTATTATTTTCGCAATACTACATACACATTTTTTTGTTTTAAGTTGTTATGTTATTTTTAAAATGTTACATCTTCATTTAAATGAAATTGTGTGTTTGCTCTAGCTTTTTGCATTTTTTCTTAAATAATTTGAGTTTTACTTTAAAAATGGTAAAATCTGAATGAGAAGCCATTACGCAGTTGGCTCGTTGGTCTAGGGGTATGATTCTCGCTTTGGGTGCGAGAGGTCTCGGGGTCAAATCCCAGACGAGCCTATGTTTTCATGTACTTTTATAGTCCTTAATATCTGATAGTATTTAATAGCATTTTAAAATACTCACTAATGTATACAAACAGGTTTACTTACAATTTCATTAATATACATAAAAAAGACATGCACAGTGGGCTCGTTGGTCAAGGGGTATAATTCTTGCTTAGGGTGCGAGAGATCCCTGGTACAAATCCCGGATGAGCCCATCTTTTACAGGTATATACTTATGCATACTTAGTAAAATGTCAAGCATTTGGTGGTATATTGGGTAAACTATAGATTCCATTTTGTCTAAGTAACCTTGAGTGGCTTAAAAGTCTCATTTTGACAAACAAAAAACTGTCAAAATGAAATTACAGGTTTTTCTCTTACCTTTCTTTTGTCTAAGTAACCCTGAGTGGCTTAAAAGAATAGTCTCATTATGATTAACAAAAAGATCAACATTAAATTGCAGGTGTTTATTTTGTCTTTCTTCTGGGTCTGCATGCTTGAGTTGCACACAGTATGTGACAAGTCTTAGGTTCCAATTATCAAAAAAGTCCAAACTTTATTAGGACCTCTAAATCTTGGCACTGCACATTTTAAATATGCATACTTGGATAACAAGTAACCTTAAGTTATTATTTTCGCAATACTACATACACATTTTTTTGTTTTAAGTTGTTATTTTTAAAATGTTACATCTTCATTTAAATAAAATTGTGTGTTTGCTCCAGCTTTTTGCATTTTTTCTTAAATAATTTGAGTTTTACTTTAAAAATGGTAAAATCTGAATGAAAAGCCATTACGCAGTTGGCTCGTTGGTCTAGGGGTATGATTCTCGCTTTGGGTGCGAGAGGTCCCTGGTTCAAATCCCAGACGAGCCCATGTTTTCATGTACTTTTATAGTCCTTAATATCTGATAGTATTTAATAGCATTTTAAAATACTCACTAATGTATACAAACAGGTTTACTTACAATTTCATTACTATACATAAAAAAGACATGCACAGTGGGCTCGTTGGTCAAGGGGTATAATTCTTGCTTAGGGTGCGAGAGATCCCTGGTACAAATCCCGGATGAGCCCATCTTTTACAGGCATATACTTATGCAAACTTAATAAAATGTCAAGCATTTGGTGGTATATTGGGTAAACTATAGATTCCATTTTGTCTAAGTAACCTTGAGTGGCTATAAAGTCTCATTTTGACAAACAAAAAACTGTCAAAATGAAATTACAGGTTTTTCTCTTACCTTTCTTTTGTCTAAGTAACCCTGAGTGGCTTAAAAGAATAGTCTCATTATGACTAACAAAAAGATCAACAATAAATTGCAGGTGTTTTTTTTGTCTTTCTTCTGGGTCTGCATGCTTGAGTTGCACACAGTATGTGACAAGTCTTAGGTTCCAACTATCAAAAAAGTCCAAACTCTATTGGGACCTCTAAATCTTGGCACTGCACATTTTAAATATGCATACTTGGATAGCAAGTAACCTTAAGTTATTATTTTCGCAATACTACATACACATTTTGTTGTTTTAAGTTGTTATGTTATTTTTAAAACGTTACATCTTCATTAAATGAAATTGTGTGTTTGCTCCAGCTTTTTGCATTTTTTCTTAAATAATTTGAGTTTTACTTTAAAAATGGTAAAATCTGAATGAGAGTTTATTATGCAGTTGGCTCGTTGGTCTAGGGGTATGATTCTCGCTTTGGGTGCGAGAGGTCCCGGGTTCAAATCCCGGACGAGCCCATGGTTTCATATACTTTTATAGTCCTTAATATCTGATAGTATTTAATAGCATTTTAAAATACTCACTAATGTATACAAACAGGTTTACTTACAATTTCATTAATATACATAAAAAAGACATGCACAGTGGGATCGTTGGTCAAGGGGTATAATTCTTGCTTAGGGTGCGAGAGATCCCTGGTACAAATCCCGGATGAGCACATCTTTTACAGGTATAAACTTATGCATACTTAGTAAAATGTCAAGCATTTGGTGGTATATTGGGTAAACTATAGATTCCATTTTGTCTAAGTAACCTAGAGTGGCTTAAAAGTCTCATTTTGACAAACAAAAAACTGTCAAAATGAAATTACAGGTTTTTCTCTTACCTTTCTTTTGTCTAAGTAACCCTGAGTGGCTTAAAAGAATAGTCTCATTATGACTAACAAAAAGATCAACAATAAATTGCAGGTGTTTATTTTGTCTTTCTTCTGGGTCTGCATGCTTGAGTTGCACACAGTATGTGACAAGTCTTAGGTTCTAATTATCAAAAAAGTCCAAACTTTATTGGGACCTCTAAATCTTGGCACTGCACATTTTAAATATGCATACTTGGATAACAAGTAACCTTAAGTTATTATTTTCGCAATACTACATACACATTTTTTTGTTTTAAGTTGTTATTTTTAAAATGTTACATCTTCATTAAATGAAATTGTGTGTTTGCTCCAGCTTTTTGCATTTTTTCTTAAATAATTTGAGTTTTACTTTAAAAATGGTAAAATCTGAATGAAAAGCCATTACGCAGTTGGCTCGTTGGTCTAGGGGTATGATTCTCGCTTTGGGTGTGGGAGGTCCCGGGTTCAAATCCCGGACGAGCCCATGTTTTCATGTACTTTTATAGTCCTTAATATCTGATAGTATTTAATAGCATTTTAAAATACTCACTAATGTATACAAACAGGTTTACTTACAATTTCATTACTATACATAAAAAAGACATGCACAGTGGGCTCGTTGGTCAAGGGGTATAATTCTTGCTTAGGGTGCGAGAGATCCCTGGTACAAATCCCGGATGAGCCCATCTTTTACAGGCATATACTTATTCAAACTTAGTAAAATGTCAAGCATTTGGTGGTATATTGGGTACACTATAGATTCCATTTTGTCTAAGTAACCTTGAGTGGCTATAAAGTCTCATTTTGACAAACAAAAAACTGTCAAAATGAAATTACAGGTTTTTCTCTTACCTTTCTTTTGTCTAAGTAACCCTGAGTGGCTTAAAAGAATAGTCTCATTATGACTAACAAAAAGATCAACAATAAATTGCAGGTGTTTATTTTGTCTTTCTTCTGGGTCTGCATGCTTGAGTTGCAAACAGTATGTGACAAGTCTTAGGTTCCAACTATCAAAAAAGTCCAAACTCTATTGGGACCTCTAAATCTTGGCACTGCACATTTTAAATATGCATACTTGGATAGCAAGTAACCTTAAGTTATTATTTTCGCAATACTACATACACATTTTGTTGTTTTAAGTTGTTATGTTATTTTTAAAAGGTTACATCTTCATTAAATGAAATTGTGTGTTTGCTCCAGCTTATTGCATTTTTTCTTAAATAATTTGAGTTTTACTTTAAAAATGGTAAAATCTGAATGAGAGTTTATTATGCAGTTGGCTCGTTGGTCTAGGGGTATGATTCTCGCTTTGGGTGCGAGAGGTCCCGGGTTCAAATCCCGGACGAGCCCATGGTTTCATATACTTTTATAGTCCTTAATATCTGATAGTATTTAATAGCATTTTAAAATACTCACTAATGTATACAAACAGGTTTACTTACAATTTCATTAATATACATAAAAAAGACATGCACAGTGGGATCGTTGGTCAAGGGGTATAATTCTTGCTTAGGGTGCGAGAGATCCCTGGTACAAATCCCGGATGAGCCCATCTTTTACAGGTATAAACTTATGCATACTTAGTAAAATGTCAAGCATTTGGTGGTATATTGGGTGAACTATAGATTCCATTTTGTCTAAGTAACCTTGAGTGGCTTAAAAGTCTCATTTTGACAAACAAAAAACTGTCAAAATGAAATTACAGGTTTTTCTCTTACCTTTCTTTTGTCTAAGTAACCCTGAGTGGCTTAAAAGAATAGTCTCATTATGACTAACAAAAAGATCAACAATGAATTGCAGGTGTTTATTTTGTCTTTCTTCTGGGTCTGCATGCTTGAGTTGCACACAGTATGTGACAAGTCTTAGGTTCTAATTATCAAAAAAGTCCAAACTTTATTGGGACCTCCAAATCTTGGCACTGCACATTTTAAATATGCATACTTGGATAACAAGTAACCTTAAGTTATTATTTTCGCAATACTACATACACATTTTTTTGTTTTAAGTTGTTATGTTATTTTTAAAATGTTACATCTTCATTTAAATGAAATTGTGTGTTTGCTCCAGCTTTTTGCATTTTTTCTTAAATAATTTGAGTTTTACTTTAAAAATGGTAAAATCTGAATGAGAAGCCATTACGCAGTTGGCTCGTTGGTCTAGGGGTATGATTCTCGCTTTGGGTGCGAGAGGTCTCGGGTTCAAATCCCGGACGAGCCTATGTTTTCATGTACTTTTATAGTCCTTAATATCTGATAGTATTTAATAGCATTTTAAAATACTCACTAATGTATACAAACAGGTTTACTTACAATTTCATTAATATACATAAAAAAGACATGCACAGTGGGCTCGTTGGTCAAGGGGTATAATTCTTGCTTAGGGTGCGAGAGATCCCTGGTACAAATCCCGGATGAGCCCATCTTTTACAGGTATATACTTATGCATACTTAGTAAAATGTCAAGCATTTGGTGGTATATTGGGTAAACTATAGATTCCATTTTGTCTAAGTAACCTTGAGTGGCTTAAAAGTCTCATTTTGACAAACAAAAAACTGTCAAAATGAAATTACAGGTTTTTCTCTTACCTTTCTTTTGTCTAAGTAACCCTGAGTGGCTTAAAAGAATAGTCTCATTATGACTAACAAAAAGATCAACAATAAATTGCAGGTGTTTATTTTGTCTTTCTTCTGGGTCTGCATGCTTGAGTTGCACACAGTATGTGACAAGTCTTAGGTTCTAATTATCAAAAAAGTCCAAACTTTATTGGGACCTCTAAATCTTGGCACTGCACATTTTAAATATGCATACTTGGATAGCAAGTAACCTTAAGTTATTATTTTCGCAATACTACATACACATTTTGTTGTTTTAAGTTGTTATGTTATTTTTAAAAGGTTACATCTTCATTAAATGAAATTGTGTGTTTGCTCCAGCTTTTTGCATTTTTTCTTAAATAATTTGAGTTTTACTTTAAAAATGGTAAAATCTGAATGAGAGTTTATTATGCAGTTGGCTCGTTGGTCTAGGGGTATGATTCTCGCTTTGGGTGCGAGAGGTCCCGGGTTCAAATCCCAGACGAGCCCATGGTTTCATATACTTTTATAGTCCTTAATATCTGATAGTATTTAATAGCATTTTAAAATACTCACTAATGTATACAAACAGGTTTACTTACAATTTCATTAATATACATAAAAAAGACATGCACAGTGGGCTCGTTGGTCAAGGGGTATAATTCTTGCTTAGGGTGCGAGAGATCCCTGGTACAAATCCCGGATGAGCCCATCTTTTACAGGTATATACTTATGCATACTTAGTAAAATGTCAAGCATTTGGTGGTATATTGGGTAAACTATAGATTCCATTTTGTCTAAGTAACCTTGAGTGGCTTAAAAGTCTCATTTTGACAAACAAAAAACTGTCAAAATGAAATTACAGGTTTTTCTCTTACCTTTCTTTTGTCTAAGTAACCCTGAGTGGCTTAAAAGAATAGTCTCATTATGACTAACAAAAAGATCAACAATAAATTGCAGGTGTTTATTTTGTCTTTCTTCTGGGTCTGCATGCTTGAGTTGCACACAGTATGTGACAAGTCTTAGGTTCCAATTATCAAAAAAGTCCAAACTTTATTAGGACCTCTAAATCTTGGCACTGCACATTTTAAATATGCATACTTGGATAACAAGTAACCTTAAGTTATTATTTTCGCAATACTACATACACATTTTTTTGTTTTAAGTTGTTATTTTTAAAATGTTACATCTTCATTTAAATGAAATTGTGTGTTTGCTCCAGCTTTTTGCATTTTTTCTTAAATAATTTGAGTTTTACTTTAAAAATGGTAAAATCTGATTGAAAAGCCATTACGCAGTTGGCTCGTTGGTCTAGGGGTATGATTCTCGCTTTGGGTGCGAGAGGTCCCGGGTTCAAATCCCAGACGGGCCCATGTTTTCATGTACTTTTATAGTCCTTAATATCTGATAGTATTTAATAGCATTTTAAAATACTCACTAATGTATACAAACAGGTTTACTTACAATTTCATTACTATACATAAAAAAGACATGCACAGTGGGCTCGTTGGTCAAGGGGTATAATTCTTGCTTAGGGTGCGAGAGATCCCTGGTACAAATCCCGGATGAGCCCATCTTTTACAGGCATATACTTATGCAAACTTAATAAAATGTCAAGCATTTGGTGGTATATTGGGTAAACTATAGATTCCATTTTGTCTAAGTAACCTTGAGTGGCTATAAAGTCTCATTTTGACAAACAAAAAACTGTCAAAATGAAATTACAGGTTTTTCTCTTACCTTTCTTTTGTCTAAGTAACCCTGAGTGGCTTAAAAGAATAGTCTCATTATGACTAACAAAAAGATCAACAATAAATTGCAGGTGTTTATTTTGTCTTTCTTCTGGGTCTGCATGCTTGAGTTGCACACAGTATGTGACAAGTCTTAGGTTCCAACTATCAAAAAAGTCCAAACTCTATTGGGACCTCTAAATCTTGGCACTGCACATTTTAAATATGCATACTTGGATAGCAAGTAACCTTAAGTTATTATTTTCGCAATACTACATACACATTTTGTTGTTTTAAGTTGTTATGTTATTTTTAAAAGGTTACATCTTCATTAAATGAAATTGTGTGTTTGCTCCAGCTTTTTGCATTTTTTCTTAAATAATTTGAGTTTTACTTTAAAAATGGTAAAATCTGAATGAGAGTTTATTATGCAGTTGGCTCGTTGGTCTAGGGGTATGATTCTCGCTTTGGGTGCGAGAGGTCCCGGGTTCAAATCCCGGACGAGCCCATGGTTTCATATACTTTTATAGTCCTTAATATCTGATAGTATTTAATAGCATTTTAAAATACTCACTAATGTATACAAACAGGTTTACTTACAATTTCATTACTATACATAAAAAAGACATGCACAGTGGGCTCGTTGGTCAAGGGGTATAATTCTTGCTTAGGGTGCGAGAGATCCCTGGTACAAATCCCGGATGAGCCCATCTTTTACAGGCATATACTTATGCAAACTTAATAAAATGTCAAGCATTTGGTGGTATATTGGGTACACTATAGATTCCATTTTGTCTAAGTAACCTTGAGTGGCTATAAAGTCTCATTTTGACAAACAAAAAACTGTCAAAATGAAATTACAGGTTTTTCTCTTACCTTTCTTTTGTCTAAGTAACCCTGAGTGGCTTAAAAGAATAGTCTCATTATGACTAACAAAAAGATCAACAATAAATTGCAGGTGTTTATTTTGTCTTTCTTCTGGGTCTGCATGCTTGAGTTGCACACAGTATGTGACAAGTCTTAGGTTCCAACTATCAAAAAAGTCCAAACTCTATTGGGACCTCTAAATCTTGGCACTGCACATTTTAAATATGCATACTTGGATAGCAAGTAACCTTAAGTTATTATTTTCGCAATACTACATACACATTTTGTTGTTTTAAGTTGTTATGTTATTTTTAAAACGTTACATCTTCATTAAATGAAATTGTGTGTTTGCTCCAGCTTTTTGCATTTTTTCTTAAATAATTTGAGTTTTACTTTAAAAATGGTAAAATCTGAATGAGAGTTTATTATGCAGTTGGCTCGTTGGTCTAGGGGTATGATTCTCGCTTTGGGTGAGAGGGGACCCGGGTTCAAATCCCAGACGAGCCCATGGTTTCATATACTTTTATAGTCCTTAATATCTGATAGTATTTAATAGCATTTTAAAATACTCACTAATGTATACAAACAGGTTTACTTACAATTTCATTAATATACATAAAAAAGACATGCACAGTGGGATCGTTGGTCAAGGGGTATAATTCTTGCTTAGGGTGCGAGAGATCCCTGGTACAAATCCCGGATGAGCCCATCTTTTACAGGTATAAACTTATGCATACTTAGTAAAATGTCAAGCATTTGGTGGTATATTGGGTAAACTATAGATTCCATTTTGTCTAAGTAACCTTGAGTGGCTTAAAAGTCTCATTTTGACAAACAAAAAACTGTCAAAATGAAATTACAGGTTTTTCTCTTACCTTTCTTTTGTCTAAGTAACCCTGAATGGCTTAAAAGAATAGTCTCATTATGACTAACAAAAAGATCAACAATAAATTGCAGGTGTTTATTTTGTCTTTCTTCTGGGTCTGCATGCTTGAGTTGCACACAGTATGTGACAAGTCTTAGGTTCTAATTATCAAAAAAGTCCAAACTTTATTGGGACCTCTAAATCTTGGCACTGCACATTTTAAATATGCATACTTGGATAACAAGTAACCTTAAGTTATTATTTTCGCAATACTACATACACATTTTTTTGTTTTAAGTTTTTATTTTTAAAATGTTACATCTTCATTAAATGAAATTGTGTGTTTGCTCCAGCTTTTTGCATTTTTTCTTAAATAATTTGAGTTTTACTTTAAAAATGGTAAAATCTGAATGAAAAGCCATTACGCAGTTGGCTCGTTGGTCTAGGGGTATGATTCTCGCTTTGGGTGTGGGAGGTCCCGGGTTCAAATCCCGGACGAGCCCATGTTTTCATGTACTTTTATAGTCCTTAATATCTGATAGTATTTAATAGCATTTTAAAATACTCACTAATGTATACAAACAGGTTTACTTACAATTTCATTACTATACATAAAAAAGACATGCACAGTGGGCTCGTTGGTCAAGGGGTATAATTCTTGCTTAGGGTGCGAGAGATCCCTGGTACAAATCCCGGATGAGCCCATCTTTTACAGGTATATACTTATGCATACTTAGTAAAATGTCAAGCATTTGGTGGTATATTGGGTAAACTATAGATTCCATTTTGTCTAAGGTACCTTGAGTGGCTTAAAAGTCTCATTTTGACAAACAAAAAACTGTCAAAATGAAATTACAGGTTTTTCTCTTACCTTTCTTTTGTCTAAGTAACCCTGAGTGGCTTAAAAGAATAGTCTCATTATGACTAACAAAAAGATCAACAATAAATTGCAGGTGTTTATTTTGTCTTTCTTCTGGGTCTGCATACTTGAGTTGCACACAGTATGTGACAAGTCTTTGGTCCAACTATCAAAAAAGTCCAAACTCTATTGGGACCTCCAAATCTTGGCACTGCACATTTTAAATATGCATACTTGGATAACAAGTAACCTTAAGTTATTATTTTCGCAATACTACATACACATTTTTTTGTTTTAAGTTGTTATGTTATTTTTAAAATGTTACATCTTCATTTAAATGAAATTGTGTGTTTGCTCCAGCTTTTTGCATTTTTTCTTAAATAATTTGAGTTTTACTTTAAAAATGGTAAAATCTGAATGAGAAGCCATTACGCAGTTGGCTCGTTGGTCTAGGGGTATGATTCTCGCTTTGGGTGCGAGAGGTCTCGGGTTCAAATCCCGGACGAGCCTATGTTTTCATGTACTTTTATAGTCCTTAATATCTGATAGTATTTAATAGCATTTTAAAATACTCACTAATGTATACAAACAGGTTTACTTACAATTTCATTAATATACATAAAAAAGACATGCACAGTGGGCTCGTTGGTCAAGGGGTATAATTCTTGCTTAGGGTGCGAGAGATCCCTGGTACAAATCCCGGATGAGCCCATCTTTTACAGGTATATACTTATGCATACTTAGTAAAATGTCAAGCATTTGGTGGTATATTGGGTAAACTATAGATTCCATTTTGTCTAAGTAACCTTGAGTGGCTTAAAAGTCTCATTTTGACAAACAAAAAACTGTCAAAATGAAATTACAGGTTTTTCTCTTACCTTTCTTTTGTCTAAGTAACCCTGAGTGGCTTAAAAGAATAGTCTCATTATGACTAACAAAAAGATCAACAATAAATTGCAGGTGTTTATTTTGTCTTTCTTCTGGGTCTGCATGCTTGAGTTGCACACAGTATGTGACAAGTCTTAGGTTCCAATTATCAAAAAAGTCCAAACTTTATTAGGACCTCTAAATCTTGGCACTGCACATTTTAAATATGCATACTTGGATAACAAGTAACCTTAAGTTATTATTTTCGCAATACTACATACACATTTTTTTGTTTTAAGTTGTTATTTTTAAAATGTTACATCTTCATTTAAATGAAATTGTGTGTTTGCTCCAGCTTTTTGCATTTTTTCTTAAATAATTTGAGTTTTACTTTAAAAATGGTAAAATCTGAATGAAAAGCCATTACGCAGTTGGCTCGTTGGTCTAGGGGTATGATTCTCGCTTTGGGTGCGAGAGGTCCCGGGTTCAAATCCCAGACGAGCCCATGTTTTCATGTACTTTTATAGTCCTTAATATCTGATAGTATTTAATAGCATTTTAAAATACTCACTAATGTATACAAACAGGTTTACTTACAATTTCATTACTATACATAAAAAAGACATGCACAGTGGGCTCGTTGGTCAAGGGGTATAATTCTTGCTTAGGGTGCGAGAGATCCCTGGTACAAATCCCGGATGAGCCCATCTTTTACAGGTATATACTTATGCATACTTAGTAAAATGTCAAGCATTTGGTGGTATATTGGGTAAACTATAGATTCCATTTTGTCTAAGGTACCTTGAGTGGCTTAAAAGTCTCATTTTGACAAACAAAAAACTGTCAAAATGAAATTACAGGTTTTTCTCTTACCTTTCTTTTGTCTAAGTAACCCTGAGTGGCTTAAAAGAATAGTCTCATTATGACTAACAAAAAGATCAACAATAAATTGCAGGTGTTTATTTTGTCTTTCTTCTGGGTCTGCATACTTGAGTTGCACACAGTATGTGACAAGTCTTTGGTCCAACTATCAAAAAAGTCCAAACTCTATTGGGACCTCCAAATCTTGGCACTGCACATTTTAAATATGCATACTTGGATAACAAGTAACCTTAAGTTATTATTTTCGCAATACTACATACACATTTTTTTGTTTTAAGTTGTTATGTTATTTTTAAAATGTTACATCTTCATTTAAATGAAATTGTGTGTTTGCTCCAGCTTTTTGCATTTTTTCTTAAATAATTTGAGTTTTACTTTAAAAATGGTAAAATCTGAATGAGAAGCCATTACGCAGTTGGCTCGTTGGTCTAGGGGTATGATTCTCGCTTTGGGTGCGAGAGGTCTCGGGTTCAAATCCCGGACGAGCCTATGTTTTCATGTACTTTTATAGTCCTTAATATCTGATAGTATTTAATAGCATTTTAAAATACTCACTAATGTATACAAACAGGTTTACTTACAATTTCATTAATATACATAAAAAAGACATGCACAGTGGGCTCGTTGGTCAAGGGGTATAATTCTTGCTTAGGGTGCGAGAGATCCCTGGTACAAATCCCGGATGAGCCCATCTTTTACAGGTATATACTTATGCATACTTAGTAAAATGTCAAGCATTTGGTGGTATATTGGGTAAACTATAGATTCCATTTTGTCTAAGTAACCTTGAGTGGCTTAAAAGTCTCATTTTGACAAACAAAAAACTGTCAAAATGAAATTACAGGTTTTTCTCTTACCTTTCTTTTGTCTAAGTAACCCTGAGTGGCTTAAAAGAATAGTCTCATTATGACTAACAAAAAGATCAACAATAAATTGCAGGTGTTTATTTTGTCTTTCTTCTGGGTCTGCATGCTTGAGTTGCACACAGTATGTGACAAGTCTTAGGTTCTAATTATCAAAAAAGTCCAAACTTTATTGGGACCTCTAAATCTTGGCACTGCACATTTTAAATATGCATACTTGGATAACAAGTAACCTTAAGTTATTATTTTCGCAATACTACATACACATTTTTTTGTTTTAAGTTGTTATTTTTAAAATGTTACATCTTCATTTAAATGAAATTGTGTGTTTGCTCCAGCTTTTTGCATTTTTTCTTAAATAATTTGAGTTTTACTTTAAAAATGGTAAAATCTGAATGAAAAGCCATTACGCAGTTGGCTCGTTGGTCTAGGGGTATGATTCTCGCTTTGGGTGCGAGAGGTCCCGGGTTCAAATCCCAGACGAGCCCATGTTTTCATGTACTTTTATAGTCCTTAATATCTGATAGTATTTAATAGCATTTTAAAATACTCACTAATGTATACAAACACGTTTACTTACAATTTCATTACTATACATAAAAAAGACATGCACAGTGGGCTCGTTGGTCAAGGGGTATAATTCTTGCTTAGGGTGCGAGAGATCCCTGGTACAAATCCCGGATGAGCCCATCTTTTACAGGCATATACTTATGCAAACTTAGTAAAATGTCAAGCATTTGGTGGTATATTGGGTACACTATAGATTCCATTTTGTCTAAGTAACCTTGAGTGGCTATAAAGTCTCATTTTGACAAACAAAAAACTGTCAAAATGAAATTACAGGTTTTTCTCTTACCTTTCTTTTGTCTAAGTAACCCTGAGTGGCTTAAAAGAATAGTCTCATTATGACTAACAAAAAGATCAACAATAAATTGCAGGTGTTTATTTTGTCTTTCTTCTGGGTCTGCATACTTGAGTTGCACACAGTATGTGACAAGTCTTTGGTCCAACTATCAAAAAAGTCCAAACTCTATTGGGACCTCCAAATCTTGGCACTGCACATTTTAAATATGCATACTTGGATAACAAGTAACCTTAAGTTATTATTTTCGCAATACTACATACACATTTTTTTGTTTTAAGTTGTTATGTTATTTTTAAAATGTTACATCTTCATTTAAATGAAATTGTGTGTTTGCTCCAGCTTTTTGCATTTTTTCTTAAATAATTTGAGTTTTACTTTAAAAATGGTAAAATCTGAATGAGAAGCCATTACGCAGTTGGCTCGTTGGTCTAGGGGTATGATTCTCGCTTTGGGTGCGAGAGGTCTCGGGTTCAAATCCCGGACGAGCCTATGCTTTCATGTACTTTTATAGTCCTTAATATCTGATAGTATTTAATAGCATTTTAAAATACTCACTAATGTATACAAACAGGTTTACTTACAATTTCATCAATATACATAAAAAAGACATGCACAGTGGGCTCGTTGGTCAAGGGGTATAATTCTTGCTTAGGGTGCTAGAGATCCCTGGTACAAATCCCGGATGAGCCCATCTTTTACAGGTATATACTTATGCATACTTAGTAAAATGTCAAGCATTTGGTGGTATATTGGGTAAACTATAGATTCCATTTTGTCTAAGTAACCTTGAGTGGCTTAAAAGTCTCATTTTGACAAACAAAAAACTGTCAAAATGAAATTACAGGTTTTTCTCTTACCTTTCTTTTGTCTAAGTAACCCTGAGTGGCTTAAAAGAATAGTCTCATTATGACTAACAAAAAGATCAACAATAAATTGCAGGTGTTTATTTTGTCTTTCTTCTGGGTCTGCATGCTTGAGTTGCACACAGTATGTGACAAGTCTTAGGTTCCAATTATCAAAAAAGTCCAAACTTTATTAGGACCTCTAAATCTTGGCACTGCACATTTTAAATATGCATACTTGGATAACAAGTAACCTTAAGTTATTATTTTCGCAATACTACATACACATTTTTTTGTTTTAAGTTGTTATTTTTAAAATGTTACATCTTCATTTAAATGAAATTGTGTGTTTGCTCCAGCTTTTTGCATTTTTTCTTAAATAATTTGAGTTTTACTTTAAAAATGGTAAAATCTGAATGAAAAGCCATTATGCAGTTGGCTCGTTGGTCTAGGGGTATGATTCTCGCTTTGGGTGCGAGAGGTCCCGGGTTCAAATCCCAGACGAGCCCATGTTTTCATGTACTTTTATAGTCCTTAATATCTGATAGTATTTAATAGCATTTTAAAATACTCACTAATGTATACAAACAGGTTTACTTACAATTTCATTACTATACATAAAAAAGACATGCACAGTGGGCTCGTTGGTCAAGGGGTATAATTCTTGCTTAGGGTGCGAGAGATCCCTGGTACAAATCCCGGATGAGCCCATCTTTTACAGGTATATACTTATGCATACTTAGTAAAATGTCAAGCATTTGGTGGTATATTGGGTAAACTATAGATTCCATTTTGTCTAAGGTACCTTGAGTGGCTTAAAAGTCTCATTTTGACAAACAAAAAACTGTCAAAATGAAATTACAGGTTTTTCTCTTACCTTTCTTTTGTCTAAGTAACCCTGAGTGGCTTAAAAGAATAGTCTCATTATGACTAACAAAAAGATCAACAATAAATTGCAGGTGTTTATTTTGTCTTTCTTCTGGGACTGCATACTTGAGTTGCACACAGTATGTGACAAGTCTTTGGTCCAACTATCAAAAAAGTCCAAACTCTATTGGGACCTCCAAATCTTGGCACTGCACATTTTAAATATGCATACTTGGATAACAAGTAACCTTAAGTTATTATTTTCGCAATACTACATACACATTTTTTTGTTTTAAGTTGTTATGTTATTTTTAAAATGTTACATCTTCATTTAAATGAAATTGTGTGTTTGCTCCAGCTTTTTGCATTTTTTCTTAAATAATTTGAGTTTTACTTTAAAAATGGTAAAATCTGAATGAGAAGCCATTACGCAGTTGGCTCGTTGGTCTAGGGGTATGATTCTCGCTTTGGGTGCGAGAGGTCTCGGGTTCAAATCCCGGACGAGCCTATGTTTTCATGTACTTTTATAGTCCTTAATATCTGATAGTATTTAATAGCATTTTAAAATACTCACTAATGTATACAAACAGGTTTACTTACAATTTCATTAATATACATAAAAAAGACATGCACAGTGGGCTCGTTGGTCAAGGGGTATAATTCTTGCTTAGGGTGCGAGAGATCCCTGGTACAAATCCCGGATGAGCCCATCTTTTACAGGTATATACTTATGCATACTTAGTAAAATGTCAAGCATTTGGTGGTATATTGGGTAAACTATAGATTCCATTTTGTCTAAGTAACCTTGAGTGGCTTAAAAGTCTCATTTTGACAAACAAAAAACTGTCAAAATGAAATTACAGGTTTTTCTCTTACCTTTCTTTTGTCTAAGTAACCCTGAGTGGCTTAAAAGAATAGTCTCATTATGACTAACAAAAAGATCAACAATAAATTGCAGGTGTTTATTTTGTCTTTCTTCTGGGTCTGCATGCTTGAGTTGCACACAGTATGTGACAAGTCTTAGGTTCCAATTATCAAAAAAGTCCAAACTTTATTAGGACCTCTAAATCTTGGCACTGCACATTTTAAATATGCATACTTGGATAACAAGTAACCTTAAGTTATTATTTTCGCAATACTACATACACATTTTGTTGTTTTAAGTTGTTATGTTATTTTTAAAAGGTTACATCTTCATTAAATGAAATTGTGTGTTTGCTCCAGCTTTTTGCATTTTTTCTTAAATAATTTGAGTTTTACTTTAAAAATGGTAAAATCTGAATGAAAAGCCATTACGCAGTTGGCTCGTTGGTCTAGGGGTATGATTCTCGCTTTGGGTGCGAGAGGTCCCGGGTTCAAATCCCAGACGAGCCCATGTTTTCATGTACTTTTATAGTCCTTAATATCTGATAGTATTTAATAGCATTTTAAAATACTCACTAATGTATACAAACAGGTTTACTTACAATTTCATTACTATACATAAAAAAGACATGCACAGTGGGCTCGTTGGTCAAGGGGTATAATTCTTGCTTAGGGTGCGAGAGATCCCTGGTACAAATCCCGGATGAGCCCATCTTTTACAGGCATATACTTATGCAAACTTAGTAAAATGTCAAGCATTTGGTGGTATATTGGGTACACTATAGATTCCATTTTGTCTAAGTAACCTTGAGTGGCTATAAAGTCTCATTTTGACAAACAAAAAACTGTCAAAATGAAATTACAGGTTTTTCTCTTACCTTTCTTTTGTCTAAGTAACCCTGAGTGGCTTAAAAGAATAGTCTCATTATGACTAACAAAAAGATCAACAATAAATTGCAGGTGTTTATTTTGTCTTTCTTCTGGGTCTGCATGCTTGAGTTGCAAACAGTATGTGACAAGTCTTAGGTTCCAACTATCAAAAAAGTCCAAACTCTATTGGGACCTCTAAATCTTGGCACTGCACATTTTAAATATGCATACTTGGATAGCAAGTAACCTTAAGTTATTATTTTCGCAATACTACATACACATTTTGTTGTTTTAAGTTGTTATGTTATTTTTAAAAGGTTACATCTTCATTAAATGAAATTGTGTGTTTGCTCCAGCTTTTTGCATTTTTTCTTAAATAATTTGAGTTTTACTTTAAAAATGGTAAAATCTGAATGAGAGTTTATTATGCAGTTGGCTCGTTGGTCTAGGGGTATGATTCTCGCTTTGGGTGCGAGAGGTCCCGGGTTCAAATCCCGGACGAGACCATGGTTTCATATACTTTTATAGTCCTTAATATCTGATAGTATTTAATAGCATTTTAAAATACTCACTAATGTATACAAACAGGTTTACTTACAATTTCATTAATATACATAAAAAAGACATGCACAGTGGGATCGTTGGTCAAGGGGTATAATTCTTGCTTAGGGTGCGAGAGATCCCTGGTACAAATCCCGGATGAGCCCATCTTTTACAGGTATAAACTTATGCATACTTAGTAAAATGTCAAGCATTTGGTGGTATATTGGGTAAACTATAGATTCCATTTTGTCTAAGTAACCTTGAGTGGCTTAAAAGTCTCATTTTGACAAACAAAAAACTGTCAAAATGAAATTACAGGTTTTTCTCTTACCTTTCTTTTGTCTAAGTAACCCTGAGTGGCTTAAAAGAATAGTCTCATTATGACTAACAAAAAGATCAACAATAAATTGCAGGTGTTTATTTTGTCTTTCTTCTGGGTCTGCATGCTTGAGTTGCACACAGTATGTGACAAGTCTTAGGTTCTAATTATCAAAAAAGTCCAAACTTTATTGGGACCTCTAAATCTTGGCACTGCACATTTTAAATATGCATACTTGGATAACAAGTAACCTTAAGTTATTATTTTCGCAATACTACATACAAATTTTTTTGTTTTAAGTTGTTATTTTTAAAATGTTACATCTTCATTAAATGAAATTGTGTGTTTGCTCCAGCTTTTTGCATTTTTTCTTAAATAATTTGAGTTTTACTTTAAAAATGGTAAAATCTGAATGAAAAGCCATTACGCAGTTGGCTCGTTGGTCTAGGGGTATGATTCTCGCTTTGGGTGTGGGAGGTCCCGGGTTCAAATCCCGGACGAGCCCATGTTTTCATGTACTTTTATAGTCCTTAATATCTGATAGTATTTAATAGCATTTTAAAATACTCACTAATGTATACAAACAGGTTTACTTACAATTTCATCAATATACATAAAAAAGACATGCACAGTGGGCTCGTTGGTCAAGGGGTATAATTCTTGCTTAGGGTGCTAGAGATCCCTGGTACAAATCCCGGATGAGCCCATCTTTTACAGGTATATACTTATGCATACTTAGTAAAATGTCAAGCATTTGGTGGTATATTGGGTAAACTATAGATTCCATTTTGTCTAAGTAACCTTGAGTGGCTTAAAAGTCTCATTTTGACAAACAAAAAACTGTCAAAATGAAATTACAGGTTTTTCTCTTACCTTTCTTTTGTCTAAGTAACCCTGAGTGGCTTAAAAGAATAGTCTCATTATGACTAACAAAAAGATCAACAATAAATTGCAGGTGTTTATTTTGTCTTTCTTCTGGGTCTGCATGCTTGAGTTGCACACAGTATGTGACAAGTCTTAGGTTCCAATTATCAAAAAAGTCCAAACTTTATTAGGACCTCTAAATCTTGGCACTGCACATTTTAAATATGCATACTTGGATAACAAGTAACCTTAAGTTATTATTTTCGCAATACTACATACACATTTTTTTGTTTTAAGTTGTTATTTTTAAAATGTTACATCTTCATTTAAATGAAATTGTGTGTTTGCTCCAGCTTTTTGCATTTTTTCTTAAATAATTTGAGTTTTACTTTAAAAATGGTAAAATCTGAATGAAAAGCCATTATGCAGTTGGCTCGTTGGTCTAGGGGTATGATTCTCGCTTTGGGTGCGAGAGGTCCCGGGTTCAAATCCCAGACGAGCCCATGTTTTCATGTACTTTTATAGTCCTTAATATCTGATAGTATTTAATAGCATTTTAAAATACTCACTAATGTATACAAACAGGTTTACTTACAATTTCATTACTATACATAAAAAAGACATGCACAGTGGGCTCGTTGGTCAAGGGGTATAATTCTTGCTTAGGGTGCGAGAGATCCCTGGTACAAATCCCGGATGAGCCCATCTTTTACAGGTATATACTTATGCATACTTAGTAAAATGTCAAGCATTTGGTGGTATATTGGGTAAACTATAGATTCCATTTTGTCTAAGGTACCTTGAGTGGCTTAAAAGTCTCATTTTGACAAACAAAAAACTGTCAAAATGAAATTACAGGTTTTTCTCTTACCTTTCTTTTGTCTAAGTAACCCTGAGTGGCTTAAAAGAATAGTCTCATTATGACTAACAAAAAGATCAACAATAAATTGCAGGTGTTTATTTTGTCTTTCTTCTGGGACTGCATACTTGAGTTGCACACAGTATGTGACAAGTCTTTGGTCCAACTATCAAAAAAGTCCAAACTCTATTGGGACCTCCAAATCTTGGCACTGCACATTTTAAATATGCATACTTGGATAACAAGTAACCTTAAGTTATTATTTTCGCAATACTACATACACATTTTTTTGTTTTAAGTTGTTATGTTATTTTTAAAATGTTACATCTTCATTTAAATGAAATTGTGTGTTTGCTCCAGCTTTTTGCATTTTTTCTTAAATAATTTGAGTTTTACTTTAAAAATGGTAAAATCTGAATGAGAAGCCATTACGCAGTTGGCTCGTTGGTCTAGGGGTATGATTCTCGCTTTGGGTGCGAGAGGTCTCGGGTTCAAATCCCGGACGAGCCTATGTTTTCATGTACTTTTATAGTCCTTAATATCTGATAGTATTTAATAGCATTTTAAAATACTCACTAATGTATACAAACAGGTTTACTTACAATTTCATTAATATACATAAAAAAGACATGCACAGTGGGCTCGTTGGTCAAGGGGTATAATTCTTGCTTAGGGTGCGAGAGATCCCTGGTACAAATCCCGGATGAGCCCATCTTTTACAGGTATATACTTATGCATACTTAGTAAAATGTCAAGCATTTGGTGGTATATTGGGTAAACTATAGATTCCATTTTGTCTAAGTAACCTTGAGTGGCTTAAAAGTCTCATTTTGACAAACAAAAAACTGTCAAAATGAAATTACAGGTTTTTCTCTTACCTTTCTTTTGTCTAAGTAACCCTGAGTGGCTTAAAAGAATAGTCTCATTATGACTAACAAAAAGATCAACAATAAATTGCAGGTGTTTATTTTGTCTTTCTTCTGGGTCTGCATGCTTGAGTTGCACACAGTATGTGACAAGTCTTAGGTTCCAATTATCAAAAAAGTCCAAACTTTATTAGGACCTCTAAATCTTGGCACTGCACATTTTAAATATGCATACTTGGATAACAAGTAACCTTAAGTTATTATTTTCGCAATACTACATACACATTTTGTTGTTTTAAGTTGTTATGTTATTTTTAAAAGGTTACATCTTCATTAAATGAAATTGTGTGTTTGCTCCAGCTTTTTGCATTTTTTCTTAAATAATTTGAGTTTTACTTTAAAAATGGTAAAATCTGAATGAAAAGCCATTACGCAGTTGGCTCGTTGGTCTAGGGGTATGATTCTCGCTTTGGGTGCGAGAGGTCCCGGGTTCAAATCCCAGACGAGCCCATGTTTTCATGTACTTTTATAGTCCTTAATATCTGATAGTATTTAATAGCATTTTAAAATACTCACTAATGTATACAAACAGGTTTACTTACAATTTCATTACTATACATAAAAAAGACATGCACAGTGGGCTCGTTGGTCAAGGGGTATAATTCTTGCTTAGGGTGCGAGAGATCCCTGGTACAAATCCCGGATGAGCCCATCTTTTACAGGCATATACTTATGCAAACTTAGTAAAATGTCAAGCATTTGGTGGTATATTGGGTACACTATAGATTCCATTTTGTCTAAGTAACCTTGAGTGGCTATAAAGTCTCATTTTGACAAACAAAAAACTGTCAAAATGAAATTACAGGTTTTTCTCTTACCTTTCTTTTGTCTAAGTAACCCTGAGTGGCTTAAAAGAATAGTCTCATTATGACTAACAAAAAGATCAACAATAAATTGCAGGTGTTTATTTTGTCTTTCTTCTGGGTCTGCATGCTTGAGTTGCAAACAGTATGTGACAAGTCTTAGGTTCCAACTATCAAAAAAGTCCAAACTCTATTGGGACCTCTAAATCTTGGCACTGCACATTTTAAATATGCATACTTGGATAGCAAGTAACCTTAAGTTATTATTTTCGCAATACTACATACACATTTTGTTGTTTTAAGTTGTTATGTTATTTTTAAAAGGTTACATCTTCATTAAATGAAATTGTGTGTTTGCTCCAGCTTTTTGCATTTTTTCTTAAATAATTTGAGTTTTACTTTAAAAATGGTAAAATCTGAATGAGAGTTTATTATGCAGTTGGCTCGTTGGTCTAGGGGTATGATTCTCGCTTTGGGTGCGAGAGGTCCCGGGTTCAAATCCCGGACGAGACCATGGTTTCATATACTTTTATAGTCCTTAATATCTGATAGTATTTAATAGCATTTTAAAATACTCACTAATGTATACAAACAGGTTTACTTACAATTTCATTAATATACATAAAAAAGACATGCACAGTGGGATCGTTGGTCAAGGGGTATAATTCTTGCTTAGGGTGCGAGAGATCCCTGGTACAAATCCCGGATGAGCCCATCTTTTACAGGTATAAACTTATGCATACTTAGTAAAATGTCAAGCATTTGGTGGTATATTGGGTAAACTATAGATTCCATTTTGTCTAAGTAACCTTGAGTGGCTTAAAAGTCTCATTTTGACAAACAAAAAACTGTCAAAATGAAATTACAGGTTTTTCTCTTACCTTTCTTTTGTCTAAGTAACCCTGAGTGGCTTAAAAGAATAGTCTCATTATGACTAACAAAAAGATCAACAATAAATTGCAGGTGTTTATTTTGTCTTTCTTCTGGGTCTGCATGCTTGAGTTGCACACAGTATGTGACAAGTCTTAGGTTCTAATTATCAAAAAAGTCCAAACTTTATTGGGACCTCTAAATCTTGGCACTGCACATTTTAAATATGCATACTTGGATAACAAGTAACCTTAAGTTATTATTTTCGCAATACTACATACAAATTTTTTTGTTTTAAGTTGTTATTTTTAAAATGTTACATCTTCATTAAATGAAATTGTGTGTTTGCTCCAGCTTTTTGCATTTTTTCTTAAATAATTTGAGTTTTACTTTAAAAATGGTAAAATCTGAATGAAAAGCCATTACGCAGTTGGCTCGTTGGTCTAGGGGTATGATTCTCGCTTTGGGTGTGGGAGGTCCCGGGTTCAAATCCCGGACGAGCCCATGTTTTCATGTACTTTTATAGTCCTTAATATCTGATAGTATTTAATAGCATTTTAAAATACTCACTAATGTATACAAACAGGTTTACTTACAATTTCATTACTATACATAAAAAAGACATGCACAGTGGGCTCGTTGGTCAAGGGGTATAATTCTTGCTTAGGGTGCGAGAGATCCCTGGTACAAATCCCGGATGAGCCCATCTTTTACAGGCATATACTTATGCAAACTTAGTAAAATGTCAAGCATTTGGTGGTATATTGGGTACACTATAGATTCCATTTTGTCTAAGTAACCTTGAGTGGCTATAAAGTCTCATTTTGACAAACAAAAAACTGTCAAAATGAAATTACAGGTTTTTCTCTTACCTTTCTTTTGTCTAAGTAACCCTGAGTGGCTTAAAAGAATAGTCTCATTATGACTAACAAAAAGATCAACAATAAATTGCAGGTGTTTATTTTGTCTTTCTTCTGGGTCTGCATACTTGAGTTGCACACAGTATGTGACAAGTCTTTGGTCCAACTATCAAAAAAGTCCAAACTCTATTGGGACCTCCAAATCTTGGCACTGCACATTTTAAATATGCATACTTGGATAACAAGTAACCTTAAGTTATTATTTTCGCAATACTACATACACATTTTTTTGTTTTAAGTTGTTATGTTATTTTTAAAATGTTACATCTTCATTTAAATGAAATTGTGTGTTTGCTCCAGCTTTTTGCATTTTTTCTTAAATAATTTGAGTTTTACTTTAAAAATGGTAAAATCTGAATGAGAAGCCATTACGCAGTTGGCTCGTTGGTCTAGGGGTATGATTCTCGCTTTGGGTGCGAGAGGTCTCGGGTTCAAATCCCGGACGAGCCTATGTTTTCATGTACTTTTATAGTCCTTAATATCTGATAGTATTTAATAGCATTTTAAAATACTCACTAATGTATACAAACAGGTTTACTTACAATTTCATTAATATACATTAAAAAGACATGCACAGTGGGCTCGTTGGTCAAGGGGTATAATTCTTGCTTAGGGTGCGAGAGATCCCTGGTACAAATCCCGGATGATCCCATCTTTTACAGGTATATACTTATGCATACTTAGTAAAATGTCAAGCATTTGGTGGTATATTGGGTAAACTATAGATTCCATTTTGTCTAAGTAACCTTGAGTGGCTTAAAAGTCTCATTTTGACAAACAAAAAACTGTCAAAATGAAATTACAGGTTTTTCTCTTACCTTTCTTTTGTCTAAGTAACCCTGAGTGGCTTAAAAGAATAGTCTCATTATGACTAACAAAAAGATCAACAATAAATTGCAGGTGTTTATTTTGTCTTTCTTCTGGGTCTGCATGCTTGAGTTGCACACAGTATGTGACAAGTCTTAGGTTCCAATTATCAAAAAAGTCCAAACTTTATTAGAACCTCTAAATCTTGGCACTGCACATTTTAAATATGCATACTTGGATAACAAGTAACCTTAAGTTATTATTTTCGCAATACTACATACACATTTTTTTGTTTTAAGTTGTTATTTTTAAAATGTTACATCTTCATTTAAATGAAATTGTGTGTTTGCTCCAGCTTTTTGCATTTTTTCTTAAATAATTTGAGTTTTACTTTAAAAATGGTAAAATCTGAATGAAAAGCCATTACGCAGTTGGCTCGTTGGTCTAGGGGTATGATTCTCGCTTTGGGTGCGAGAGGTCCCGGGTTCAAATCCCAGACGAGCCCATGTTTTCATGTACTTTTATAGTCCTTAATATCTGATAGTATTTAATAGCATTTTAAAATACTCACTAATGTATACAAACAGGTTTACTTACAATTTCATTACTATACATAAAAAAGACATGCACAGTGGGCTCGTTGGTCAAGGGGTATAATTCTTGCTTAGGGTGCGAGAGATCCCTGGTACAAATCCCGGATGAGCCCATCTTTTACAGGTATATACTTATGCATACTTAGTAAAATGTCAAGCATTTGGTGGTATATTGGGTAAACTATAGATTCCATTTTGTCTAAGGTACCTTGAGTGGCTTAAAAGTCTCATTTTGACAAACAAAAAACTGTCAAAATGAAATTACAGGTTTTTCTCTTACCTTTCTTTTGTCTAAGTAACCCTGAGTGGCTTAAAAGAATAGTCTCATTATGACTAACAAAAAGATCAACAATAAATTGCAGGTGTTTATTTTGTCTTTCTTCTGGGTCTGCATACTTGAGTTGCACACAGTATGTGACAAGTCTTAGGTTCCAATTATCAAAAAAGTCCAAACTTTATTAGGACCTCTAAATCTTGGCACTGCACATTTTAAATATGCATACTTGGATAACAAGTAACCTTAAGTTATTATTTTCGCAATACTACATACACATTTTTTTGTTTTAAGTTGTTATTTTTAAAATGTTACATCTTCATTTAAATGAAATTGTGTGTTTGCTCCAGCTTTTTGCATTTTTTCTTAAATAATTTGAGTTTTACTTTAAAAATGGTAAAATCTGAATGAAAAGCCATTATGCAGTTGGCTCGTTGGTCTAGGGGTATGATTCTCGCTTTGGGTGCGAGAGGTCCCGGGTTCAAATCCCAGACGAGCCCATGTTTTCATGTACTTTTATAGTCCTTAATATCTGATAGTATTTAATAGCATTTTAAAATACTCACTAATGTATACAAACAGGTTTACTTACAATTTCATTACTATACATAAAAAAGACATGCACAGTGGGCTCGTTGGTCAAGGGGTATAATTCTTGCTTAGGGTGCGAGAGATCCCTGGTACAAATCCCGGATGAGCCCATCTTTTACAGGTATATACTTATGCATACTTAGTAAAATGTCAAGCATTTGGTGGTATATTGGGTAAACTATAGATTCCATTTTGTCTAAGGTACCTTGAGTGGCTTAAAAGTCTCATTTTGACAAACAAAAAACTGTCAAAATGAAATTACAGGTTTTTCTCTTACCTTTCTTTTGTCTAAGTAACCCTGAGTGGCTTAAAAGAATAGTCTCATTATGACTAACAAAAAGATCAACAATAAATTGCAGGTGTTTATTTTGTCTTTCTTCTGGGACTGCATACTTGAGTTGCACACAGTATGTGACAAGTCTTTGGTCCAACTATCAAAAAAGTCCAAACTCTATTGGGACCTCCAAATCTTGGCACTGCACATTTTAAATATGCATACTTGGATAACAAGTAACCTTAAGTTATTATTTTCGCAATACTACATACACATTTTTTTGTTTTAAGTTGTTATGTTATTTTTAAAATGTTACATCTTCATTTAAATGAAATTGTGTGTTTGCTCCAGCTTTTTGCATTTTTTCTTAAATAATTTGAGTTTTACTTTAAAAATGGTAAAATCTGAATGAGAAGCCATTACGCAGTTGGCTCGTTGGTCTAGGGGTATGATTCTCGCTTTGGGTGCGAGAGGTCTCGGGTTCAAATCCCGGACGAGCCTATGTTTTCATGTACTTTTATAGTCCTTAATATCTGATAGTATTTAATAGCATTTTAAAATACTCACTAATGTATACAAACAGGTTTACTTACAATTTCATTAATATACATAAAAAAGACATGCACAGTGGGCTCGTTGGTCAAGGGGTATAATTCTTGCTTAGGGTGCGAGAGATCCCTGGTACAAATCCCGGATGAGCCCATCTTTTACAGGTATATACTTATGCATACTTAGTAAAATGTCAAGCATTTGGTGGTATATTGGGTAAACTATAGATTCCATTTTGTCTAAGTAACCTTGAGTGGCTTAAAAGTCTCATTTTGACAAACAAAAAACTGTCAAAATGAAATTACAGGTTTTTCTCTTACCTTTCTTTTGTCTAAGTAACCCTGAGTGGCTTAAAAGAATAGTCTCATTATGACTAACAAAAAGATCAACAATAAATTGCAGGTGTTTATTTTGTCTTTCTTCTGGGTCTGCATGCTTGAGTTGCACACAGTATGTGACAAGTCTTAGGTTCCAATTATCAAAAAAGTCCAAACTTTATTAGGACCTCTAAATCTTGGCACTGCACATTTTAAATATGCATACTTGGATAACAAGTAACCTTAAGTTATTATTTTCGCAATACTACATACACATTTTGTTGTTTTAAGTTGTTATGTTATTTTTAAAAGGTTACATCTTCATTAAATGAAATTGTGTGTTTGCTCCAGCTTTTTGCATTTTTTCTTAAATAATTTGAGTTTTACTTTAAAAATGGTAAAATCTGAATGAAAAGCCATTACGCAGTTGGCTCGTTGGTCTAGGGGTATGATTCTCGCTTTGGGTGCGAGAGGTCCCGGGTTCAAATCCCAGACGAGCCCATGTTTTCATGTACTTTTATAGTCCTTAATATCTGATAGTATTTAATAGCATTTTAAAATACTCACTAATGTATACAAACAGGTTTACTTACAATTTCATTACTATACATAAAAAAGACATGCACAGTGGGCTCGTTGGTCAAGGGGTATAATTCTTGCTTAGGGTGCGAGAGATCCCTGGTACAAATCCCGGATGAGCCCATCTTTTACAGGCATATACTTATGCAAACTTAGTAAAATGTCAAGCATTTGGTGGTATATTGGGTACACTATAGATTCCATTTTGTCTAAGTAACCTTGAGTGGCTATAAAGTCTCATTTTGACAAACAAAAAACTGTCAAAATGAAATTACAGGTTTTTCTCTTACCTTTCTTTTGTCTAAGTAACCCTGAGTGGCTTAAAAGAATAGTCTCATTATGACTAACAAAAAGATCAACAATAAATTGCAGGTGTTTATTTTGTCTTTCTTCTGGGTCTGCATGCTTGAGTTGCAAACAGTATGTGACAAGTCTTAGGTTCCAACTATCAAAAAAGTCCAAACTCTATTGGGACCTCTAAATCTTGGCACTGCACATTTTAAATATGCATACTTGGATAGCAAGTAACCTTAAGTTATTATTTTCGCAATACTACATACACATTTTGTTGTTTTAAGTTGTTATGTTATTTTTAAAAGGTTACATCTTCATTAAATGAAATTGTGTGTTTGCTCCAGCTTTTTGCATTTTTTCTTAAATAATTTGAGTTTTACTTTAAAAATGGTAAAATCTGAATGAGAGTTTATTATGCAGTTGGCTCGTTGGTCTAGGGGTATGATTCTCGCTTTGGGTGCGAGAGGTCCCGGGTTCAAATCCCGGACGAGACCATGGTTTCATATACTTTTATAGTCCTTAATATCTGATAGTATTTAATAGCATTTTAAAATACTCACTAATGTATACAAACAGGTTTACTTACAATTTCATTAATATACATAAAAAAGACATGCACAGTGGGATCGTTGGTCAAGGGGTATAATTCTTGCTTAGGGTGCGAGAGATCCCTGGTACAAATCCCGGATGAGCCCATCTTTTACAGGTATAAACTTATGCATACTTAGTAAAATGTCAAGCATTTGGTGGTATATTGGGTAAACTATAGATTCCATTTTGTCTAAGTAACCTTGAGTGGCTTAAAAGTCTCATTTTGACAAACAAAAAACTGTCAAAATGAAATTACAGGTTTTTCTCTTACCTTTCTTTTGTCTAAGTAACCCTGAGTGGCTTAAAAGAATAGTCTCATTATGACTAACAAAAAGATCAACAATAAATTGCAGGTGTTTATTTTGTCTTTCTTCTGGGTCTGCATGCTTGAGTTGCACACAGTATGTGACAAGTCTTAGGTTCTAATTATCAAAAAAGTCCAAACTTTATTGGGACCTCTAAATCTTGGCACTGCACATTTTAAATATGCATACTTGGATAACAAGTAACCTTAAGTTATTATTTTCGCAATACTACATACAAATTTTTTTGTTTTAAGTTGTTATTTTTAAAATGTTACATCTTCATTAAATGAAATTGTGTGTTTGCTCCAGCTTTTTGCATTTTTTCTTAAATAATTTGAGTTTTACTTTAAAAATGGTAAAATCTGAATGAAAAGCCATTACGCAGTTGGCTCGTTGGTCTAGGGGTATGATTCTCGCTTTGGGTGTGGGAGGTCCCGGGTTCAAATCCCGGACGAGCCCATGTTTTCATGTACTTTTATAGTCCTTAATATCTGATAGTATTTAATAGCATTTTAAAATACTCACTAATGTATACAAACAGGTTTACTTACAATTTCATTACTATACATAAAAAAGACATGCACAGTGGGCTCGTTGGTCAAGGGGTATAATTCTTGCTTAGGGTGCGAGAGATCCCTGGTACAAATCCCGGATGAGCCCATCTTTTACAGGCATATACTTATGCAAACTTAGTAAAATGTCAAGCATTTGGTGGTATATTGGGTACACTATAGATTCCATTTTGTCTAAGTAACCTTGAGTGGCTATAAAGTCTCATTTTGACAAACAAAAAACTGTCAAAATGAAATTACAGGTTTTTCTCTTACCTTTCTTTTGTCTAAGTAACCCTGAGTGGCTTAAAAGAATAGTCTCATTATGACTAACAAAAAGATCAACAATAAATTGCAGGTGTTTATTTTGTCTTTCTTCTGGGTCTGCATACTTGAGTTGCACACAGTATGTGACAAGTCTTTGGTCCAACTATCAAAAAAGTCCAAACTCTATTGGGACCTCCAAATCTTGGCACTGCACATTTTAAATATGCATACTTGGATAACAAGTAACCTTAAGTTATTATTTTCGCAATACTACATACACATTTTTTTGTTTTAAGTTGTTATGTTATTTTTAAAATGTTACATCTTCATTTAAATGAAATTGTGTGTTTGCTCCAGCTTTTTGCATTTTTTCTTAAATAATTTGAGTTTTACTTTAAAAATGGTAAAATCTGAATGAGAAGCCATTACGCAGTTGGCTCGTTGGTCTAGGGGTATGATTCTCGCTTTGGGTGCGAGAGGTCTCGGGTTCAAATCCCGGACGAGCCTATGTTTTCATGTACTTTTATAGTCCTTAATATCTGATAGTATTTAATAGCATTTTAAAATACTCACTAATGTATACAAACAGGTTTACTTACAATTTCATTAATATACATTAAAAAGACATGCACAGTGGGCTCGTTGGTCAAGGGGTATAATTCTTGCTTAGGGTGCGAGAGATCCCTGGTACAAATCCCGGATGATCCCATCTTTTACAGGTATATACTTATGCATACTTAGTAAAATGTCAAGCATTTGGTGGTATATTGGGTAAACTATAGATTCCATTTTGTCTAAGTAACCTTGAGTGGCTTAAAAGTCTCATTTTGACAAACAAAAAACTGTCAAAATGAAATTACAGGTTTTTCTCTTACCTTTCTTTTGTCTAAGTAACCCTGAGTGGCTTAAAAGAATAGTCTCATTATGACTAACAAAAAGATCAACAATAAATTGCAGGTGTTTATTTTGTCTTTCTTCTGGGTCTGCATGCTTGAGTTGCACACAGTATGTGACAAGTCTTAGGTTCCAATTATCAAAAAAGTCCAAACTTTATTAGAACCTCTAAATCTTGGCACTGCACATTTTAAATATGCATACTTGGATAACAAGTAACCTTAAGTTATTATTTTCGCAATACTACATACACATTTTTTTGTTTTAAGTTGTTATTTTTAAAATGTTACATCTTCATTTAAATGAAATTGTGTGTTTGCTCCAGCTTTTTGCATTTTTTCTTAAATAATTTGAGTTTTACTTTAAAAATGGTAAAATCTGAATGAAAAGCCATTATGCAGTTGGCTCGTTGGTCTAGGGGTATGATTCTCGCTTTGGGTGCGAGAGGTCCCGGGTTCAAATCCCAGACGAGCCCATGTTTTCATGTACTTTTATAGTCCTTAATATCTGATAGTATTTAATAGCATTTTAAAATACTCACTAATGTATACAAACAGGTTTACTTACAATTTCATTACTATACATAAAAAAGACATGCACAGTGGGCTCGTTGGTCAAGGGGTATAATTCTTGCTTAGGGTGCGAGAGATCCCTGGTACAAATCCCGGATGAGCCCATCTTTTACAGGTATATACTTATGCATACTTAGTAAAATGTCAAGCATTTGGTGGTATATTGGGTAAACTATAGATTCCATTTTGTCTAAGGTACCTTGAGTGGCTTAAAAGTCTCATTTTGACAAACAAAAAACTGTCAAAATGAAATTACAGGTTTTTCTCTTACCTTTCTTTTGTCTAAGTAACCCTGAGTGGCTTAAAAGAATAGTCTCATTATGACTAACAAAAAGATCAACAATAAATTGCAGGTGTTTATTTTGTCTTTCTTCTGGGTCTGCATACTTGAGTTGCACACAGTATGTGACAAGTCTTTGGTCCAACTATCAAAAAAGTCCAAACTCTATTGGGACCTCCAAATCTTGGCACTGCACATTTTAAATATGCATACTTGGATAACAAGTAACCTTAAGTTATTATTTTCGCAATACTACATACACATTTTTTTGTTTTAAGTTGTTATGTTATTTTTAAAATGTTACATCTTCATTTAAATGAAATTGTGTGTTTGCTCCAGCTTTTTGCATTTTTTCTTAAATAATTTGAGTTTTACTTTAAAAATGGTAAAATCTGAATGAGAAGCCATTACGCAGTTGGCTCGTTGGTCTAGGGGTATGATTCTCGCTTTGGGTGCGAGAGGTCTCTGGTTCAAATCCCGGACGAGCCTATGTTTTCATGTACTTCTATAGTCCTTAATATCTGATAGTATTTAATAGCATTTTAAAATACTCACTAATGTATACAAACAGGTTTACTTACAATTTCATTAATATACATAAAAAAGACATGCACAGTGGGCTCGTTGGTCAAGGGGTATAATTCTTGCTTAGGGTGCGAGAGATCCCTGGTACAAATCCCGGATGAGCCCATCTTTTACAGGTATATACTTATGCATACTTAGTAAAATGTCAAGCATTTGGTGGTATATTGGGTAAACTATAGATTCCATTTTGTCTAAGTAACCTTGAGTGGCTTAAAAGTCTCATTTTGACAAACAAAAAACTGTCAAAATGAAATTACAGGTTTTTCTCTTACCTTTCTTTTGTCTAAGTAACCCTGAGTGGCTTAAAAGAATAGTCTCATTATGACTAACAAAAAGATCAACAATAAATTGCAGGTGTTTATTTTGTCTTTCTTCTGGGTCTGCATGCTTGAGTTGCACACAGTATGTGACAAGTCTTAGGTTCCAATTATCAAAAAAGTCCAAACTTTATTAGGACCTCTAAATCTTGGCACTGCACATTTTAAATATGCATACTTGGATAACAAGTAACCTTAAGTTATTATTTTCGCAATACTACATACACATTTTTTTGTTTTAAGTTGTTATTTTTAAAATGTTACATCTTCATTTAAATGAAATTGTGTGTTTGCTCCAGCTTTTTGCATTTTTTCTTAAATAATTTGAGTTTTACTTTAAAAATGGTAAAATCTGAATGAAAAGCCATTACGCAGTTGGCTCGTTGGTCTAGGGGTATGATTCTCGCTTTGGGTGCGAGAGGTCCCGGGTTCAAATCCCAGACGAGCCCATGTTTTCATGTACTTTTATAGTCCTTAATATCTGATAGTATTTAATAGCATTTTAAAATACTCACTAATGTATACAAACAGGTTTACTTACAATTTCATTACTATACATAAAAAAGACATGCACAGTGGGCTCGTTGGTCAAGGGGTATAATTCTTGCTTAGGGTGCGAGAGATCCCTGGTACAAATCCCGGATGAGCCCATCTTTTACAGGCATATACTTATGCAAACTTAGTAAAATGTCAAGCATTTGGTGGTATATTGGGTACACTATAGATTCCATTTTGTCTAAGTAACCTTGAGTGGCTATAAAGTCTCATTTTGACAAACAAAAAACTGTCAAAATGAAATTACAGGTTTTTCTCTTACCTTTCTTTTGTCTAAGTAACCCTGAGTGGCTTAAAAGAATAGTCTCATTATGACTAACAAAAAGATCAACAATAAATTGCAGGTGTTTATTTTGTCTTTCTTCTGGGTCTGCATGCTTGAGTTGCACACAGTATGTGACAAGTCTTTGGTCCAACTATCAAAAAAGTCCAAACTCTATTGGGACCTCCAAATCTTGGCACTGCACATTTTAAATATGCATACTTGGATAACAAGTAACCTTAAGTTATTATTTTCGCAATACTACATACACATTTTTTTGTTTTAAGTTGTTATTTTTAAAATGTTACATCTTCATTTAAATGAAATTGTGTGTTTGCTCCAGCTTTTTGCATTTTTTCTTAAATAATTTGAGTTTTACTTTAAAAATGGTAAAATCTGAATGAAAAGCCATTATGCAGTTGGCTCGTTGGTCTAGGGGTATGATTCTCGCTTTGGGTGCGAGAGGTCCCGGGTTCAAATCCCAGACGAGCCCATGTTTTCATGTACTTTTATAGTCCTTAATATCTGATAGTATTTAATAGCATTTTAAAATACTCACTAATGTATACAAACAGGTTTACTTACAATTTCATTACTATACATAAAAAAGACATGCACAGTGGGCTCGTTGGTCAAGGGGTATAATTCTTGCTTAGGGTGCGAGAGATCCCTGGTACAAATCCCGGATGAGCCCATCTTTTACAGGTATATACTTATGCATACTTAGTAAAATGTCAAGCATTTGGTGGTATATTGGGTAAACTATAGATTCCATTTTGTCTAAGGTACCTTGAGTGGCTTAAAAGTCTCATTTTGACAAACAAAAAACTGTCAAAATGAAATTACAGGTTTTTCTCTTACCTTTCTTTTGTCTAAGTAACCCTGAGTGGCTTAAAAGAATAGTCTCATTATGACTAACAAAAAGATCAACAATAAATTGCAGGTGTTTATTTTGTCTTTCTTCTGGGTCTGCATACTTGAGTTGCACACAGTATGTGACAAGTCTTTGGTCCAACTATCAAAAAAGTCCAAACTCTATTGGGACCTCCAAATCTTGGCACTGCACATTTTAAATATGCATACTTGGATAACAAGTAACCTTAAGTTATTATTTTCGCAATACTACATACACATTTTTTTGTTTTAAGTTGTTATGTTATTTTTAAAATGTTACATCTTCATTTAAATGAAATTGTGTGTTTGCTCCAGCTTTTTGCATTTTTTCTTAAATAATTTGAGTTTTACTTTAAAAATGGTAAAATCTGAATGAGAAGCCATTACGCAGTTGGCTCGTTGGTCTAGGGGTATGATTCTCGCTTTGGGTGCGAGAGGTCTCTGGTTCAAATCCCGGACGAGCCTATGTTTTCATGTACTTCTATAGTCCTTAATATCTGATAGTATTTAATAGCATTTTAAAATACTCACTAATGTATACAAACAGGTTTACTTACAATTTCATTAATATACATAAAAAAGACATGCACAGTGGGCTCGTTGGTCAAGGGGTATAATTCTTGCTTAGGGTGCGAGAGATCCCTGGTACAAATCCCGGATGAGCCCATCTTTTACAGGTATATACTTATGCATACTTAGTAAAATGTCAAGCATTTGGTGGTATATTGGGTAAACTATAGATTCCATTTTGTCTAAGTAACCTTGAGTGGCTTAAAAGTCTCATTTTGACAAACAAAAAACTGTCAAAATGAAATTACAGGTTTTTCTCTTACCTTTCTTTTGTCTAAGTAACCCTGAGTGGCTTAAAAGAATAGTCTCATTATGACTAACAAAAAGATCAACAATAAATTGCAGGTGTTTATTTTGTCTTTCTTCTGGGTCTGCATGCTTGAGTTGCACACAGTATGTGACAAGTCTTAGGTTCCAATTATCAAAAAAGTCCAAACTTTATTAGGACCTCTAAATCTTGGCACTGCACATTTTAAATATGCATACTTGGATAACAAGTAACCTTAAGTTATTATTTTCGCAATACTACATACACATTTTTTTGTTTTAAGTTGTTATTTTTAAAATGTTACATCTTCATTTAAATGAAATTGTGTGTTTGCTCCAGCTTTTTGCATTTTTTCTTAAATAATTTGAGTTTTACTTTAAAAATGGTAAAATCTGAATGAAAAGCCATTACGCAGTTGGCTCGTTGGTCTAGGGGTATGATTCTCGCTTTGGGTGCGAGAGGTCCCGGGTTCAAATCCCAGACGAGCCCATGTTTTCATGTACTTTTATAGTCCTTAATATCTGATAGTATTTAATAGCATTTTAAAATACTCACTAATGTATACAAACAGGTTTACTTACAATTTCATTACTATACATAAAAAAGACATGCACAGTGGGCTCGTTGGTCAAGGGGTATAATTCTTGCTTAGGGTGCGAGAGATCCCTGGTACAAATCCCGGATGAGCCCATCTTTTACAGGCATATACTTATGCAAACTTAGTAAAATGTCAAGCATTTGGTGGTATATTGGGTACACTATAGATTCCATTTTGTCTAAGTAACCTTGAGTGGCTATAAAGTCTCATTTTGACAAACAAAAAACTGTCAAAATGAAATTACAGGTTTTTCTCTTACCTTTCTTTTGTCTAAGTAACCCTGAGTGGCTTAAAAGAATAGTCTCATTATGACTAACAAAAAGATCAACAATAAATTGCAGGTGTTTATTTTGTCTTTCTTCTGGGTCTGCATGCTTGAGTTGCACACAGTATGTGACAAGTCTTTGGTCCAACTATCAAAAAAGTCCAAACTCTATTGGGACCTCCAAATCTTGGCACTGCACATTTTAAATATGCATACTTGGATAACAAGTAACCTTAAGTTATTATTTTCGCAATACTACATACACATTTTTTTGTTTTAAGTTGTTATGTTATTTTTAAAATGTTACATCTTCATTTAAATGAAATTGTGTGTTTGCTCCAGCTTTTTGCATTTTTTCTTAAATAATTTGAGTTTTACTTTAAAAATGGTAAAATCTGAATGAGAAGCCATTACGCAGTTGGCTCGTTGGTCTAGGGGTATGATTCTCGCTTTGGGTGCGAGAGGTCTCGGGTTCAAATCCCGGACGAGCCTATGTTTTCATGTACTTTTATAGTCCTTAATATCTGATAGTATTTAATAGCATTTTAAAATACTCACTAATGTATACAAACAGGTTTACTTACAATTTCATTAATATACATAAAAAAGACATGCACAGTGGGCTCGTTGGTCAAGGGGTATAATTCTTGCTTAGGGTGCGAGAGATCCCTGGTACAAATCCCGGATGAGCCCATCTTTTACAGGTATATACTTATGCATACTTAGTAAAATGTCAAGCATTTGGTGGTATATTGGGTAAACTATAGGATCCATTTTGTCTAAGTAACCTTGAGTGGCTTAAAAGTCTCATTTTGACAAACAAAAAACTGTCAAAATGAAATTACAGGTTTTTCTCTTACCTTTCTTTTGTCTAAGTAACCCTGAGTGGCTTAAAAGAATAGTCTCATTATGACTAACAAAAAGATCAACAATAAATTGCAGGTGTTTATTTTGTCTTTCTTCTGGGTCTGCATGCTTGAGTTGCACACAGTATGTGACAAGTCTTAGGTTCCAATTATCAAAAAAGTCCAAACTTTATTAGGACCTCTAAATCTTGGCACTGCACATTTTAAATATGCATACTTGGATAACAAGTAACCTTAAGTTATTATTTTCGCAATACTACATACACATTTTTTTGTTTTAAGTTGTTATTTTTAAAATGTTACATCTTCATTTAAATGAAATTGTGTGTTTGCTCCAGCTTTTTGCATTTTTTCTTAAATAATTTGAGTTTTACTTTAAAAATGGTAAAATCTGAATGAGAAGCCATTACGCAGTTGGCTCGTTGGTCTAGGGGTATGATTCTCGCTTTGGGTGCGAGAGGTCTCGGGTTCAAATCCCGGACGAGCCTATGTTTTCATGTACTTTTATAGTCCTTAATATCTGATAGTATTTAATAGCATTTTAAAATACTCACTAATGTATACAAACAGGTTTACTTACAATTTCATTAATATACATAAAAAAGACATGCACAGTGGGCTCGTTGGTCAAGGGGTATAATTCTTGCTTAGGGTGCGAGAGATCCCTGGTACAAATCCCGGATGAGCCCATCTTTTACAGGTATATACTTATGCATACTTAGTAAAATGTCAAGCATTTGGTGGTATATTGGGTAAACTATAGATTCCATTTTGTCTAAGTAACCTTGAGTGGCTTAAAAGTCTCATTTTGACAAACAAAAAACTGTCAAAATGAAATTACAGGTTTTTCTCTTACCTTTCTTTTGTCTAAGTAACCCTGAGTGGCTTAAAAGAATAGTCTCATTATGACTAACAAAAAGATCAACAATAAATTGCAGGTGTTTATTTTGTCTTTCTTCTGGGTCTGCATGCTTGAGTTGCACACAGTATGTGACAAGTCTTAGGTTCCAATTATCAAAAAAGTCCAAACTTTATTAGGACCTCTAAATCTTGGCACTGCACATTTTAAATATGCATACTTGGATAACAAGTAACCTTAAGTTATTATTTTCGCAATACTACATACACATTTTTTTGTTTTAAGTTGTTATTTTTAAAATGTTACATCTTCATTTAAATGAAATTGTGTGTTTGCTCCAGCTTTTTGCATTTTTTCTTAAATAATTTGAGTTTTACTTTAAAAATGGTAAAATCTGAATGAAAACTAATTATGCAGTTGGCTCGTTGGTCTAGGGGTATGATTCTCGCTTTGGGTGCGAGAGGTCCCGGGTTCAAATCCCAGACGAGCCCATGTTTTCATGTACTTTTATAGTCCTTAATATCTGATAGTATTTAATAGCATTTTAAAATACTCACTAATGTATACAAACAGGTTTACTTACAATTTCATTACTATACATAAAAAAGACATGCACAGTGGGCTCGTTGGTCAAGGGGTATAATTCTTGCTTAGGGTGCGAGAGATCCCTGGTACAAATCCCGGATGAGCCCATCTTTTACAGGTATATACTTATGCATACTTAGTAAAATGTCAAGCATTTGGTGGTATATTGGGTAAACTATAGATTCCATTTTGTCTAAGGTACCTTGAGTGGCTTACAAGTCTCATTTTGACAAACAAAAAACTGTCAAAATGAAATTACAGGTTTTTCTCTTACCTTTCTTTTGTCTAAGTAACCCTGAGTGGCTTAAAAGAATAGTCTCATTATGACTAACAAAAAGATCAACAATAAATTGCAGGTGTTTATTTTGTCTTTCTTCTGGGTCTGCATACTTGAGTTGCACACAGTATGTGACAAGTCTTTGGTCCAACTATCAAAAAAGTCCAAACTCTATTGGGACCTCCAAATCTTGGCACTGCACATTTTAAATATGCATACTTGGATAACAAGTAACCTTAAGTTATTATTTTCGCAATACTACATACACATTTTTTTGTTTTAAGTTGTTATGTTATTTTTAAAATGTTACATCTTCATTTAAATGAAATTGTGTGTTTGCTCCAGCTTTTTGCATTTTTTCTTAAATAATTTGAGTTTTACTTTAAAAATGGTAAAATCTGAATGAGAAGCCATTACGCAGTTGGCTCGTTGGTCTAGGGGTATGATTCTCGCTTTGGGTGCGAGAGGTCTCGGGTTCAAATCCCGGACGAGCCTATGTTTTCATGTACTTTTATAGTCCTTAATATCTGATAGTATTTAATAGCATTTTAAAATACTCACTAATGTATACAAACAGGTTTACTTACAATTTCATTACTATACATAAAAAAGACATGCACAGTGGGCTCGTTGGTCAAGGGGTATAATTCTTGCTAAGGGTGCGAGAGATCCCTGGTACAAATCCCGGATGAGCCCATCTTTTACAGGCATATACTTATGCAAACTTAGTAAAATGTCAAGCATTTGGTGGTATATTGGGTACACTATAGATTCCATTTTGTCTAAGTAACCTTGAGTGGCTATAAAGTCTCATTTTGACAAACAAAAAACTGTCAAAATGAAATTACAGGTTTTTCTCTTACCTTTCTTTTGTCTAAGTAACCCTGAGTGGCTTAAAAGAATAGTCTCATTATGACTAACAAAAAGATCAACAATAAATTGCAGGTGTTTATTTTGTCTTTCTTCTGGGTCTGCATGCTTGAGTTGCAAACAGTATGTGACAAGTCTTAGGTTCCAACTATCAAAAAAGTCCAAACTCTATTGGGACCTCTAAATCTTGGCACTGCACATTTTAAATATGCATACTTGGATAGCAAGTAACCTTAAGTTATTATTTTCGCAATACTACATACACATTTTGTTGTTTTAAGTTGTTATGTTATTTTTAAAAGGTTACATCTTCATTAAATGAAATTGTGTGTTTGCTCCAGCTTTTTGCATTTTTTCTTAAATAATTTGAGTTTTACTTTAAAAATGGTAAAATCTGAATGAGAGTTTATTATGCAGTTGGCTCGTTGGTCTAGGGGTATGATTCTCGCTTTGGGACGAGCCCATGGTTTCATATACTTTTATAGTCCTTAATATCTGATAGTATTTAATAGCATTTTAAAATACTCACTAATGTATACAAACAGGTTTACTTACAATTTCATTAATATACATAAAAAAGACATGCACAGTGGGATCGTTGGTCAAGGGGTATAATTCTTGCTTAGGGTGCGAGAGATCCCTGGTACAAATCCCGGATGAGCCCATCTTTTACAGGTATAAACTTATGCATACTTAGTAAAATGTCAAGCATTTGGTGGTATATTGGGTAAACTATAGATTCCATTTTGTCTAAGTAACCTTGAGTGGCTTAAAAGTCTCATTTTGACAAACAAAAAACTGTCAAAATGAAATTACAGGTTTTTCTCTTACCTTTCTTTTGTCTAAGTAACCCTGAGTGGCTTAAAAGAATAGTCTCATTATGACTAACAAAAAGATCAACAATAAATTGCAGGTGTTTATTTTGTCTTTCTTCTGGGTCTGCATGCTTGAGTTGCACACAGTATGTGACAAGTCTTAGGTTCTAATTATCAAAAAAGTCCAAACTTTATTGGGACCTCTAAATCTTGGCACTGCACATTTTAAATATGCATACTTGGATAACAAGTAACCTTAAGTTATTATTTTCGCAATACTACATACACATTTTTTTGTTTTAAGTTGTTATTTTTAAAATGTTACATCTTCATTAAATGAAATTGTGTGTTTGCTCCAGCTTTTTGCATTTTTTCTTAAATAATTTGAGTTTTACTTTAAAAATGGTAAAATCTGAATGAAAAGCCATTACGCAGTTGGCTCGTTGGTTTAGGGGTATGATTCTCGCTTTGGGTGTGGGAGGTCCCGGGTTCAAATCCCGGACGAGCCCATGTTTTCATGTACTTTTATAGTCCTTAATATCTGATAGTATTTAATAGCATTTTAAAATACTCACTAATGTATACAAACAGGTTTACTTACAATTTCATTACTATACATAAAAAAGACATGCACAGTGGGCTCGTTGGTCAAGGGGTATAATTCTTGCTTAGGGTGCGAGAGATCCCTGGTACAAATCCCGGATGAGCCCATCTTTTACAGGTATATACTTATGCATACTTAGTAAAATGTCAAGCATTTGGTGGTATATTGGGTAAACTATAGATTCCATTTTGTCTAAGGTACCTTGAGTGGCTTAAAAGTCTCATTTTGACAAACAAAAAACTGTCAAAATGAAATTACAGGTTTTTCTCTTACCTTTCTTTTGTCTAAGTAACCCTGAGTGGCTTAAAAGAATAGTCTCATTATGACTAACAAAAAGATCAACAATAAATTGCAGGTGTTTATTTTGTCTTTCTTCTGGGTCTGCATACTTGAGTTGCACACAGTATGTGACAAGTCTTTGGTCCAACTATCAAAAAAGTCCAAACTCTATTAGGACCTCCAAATCTTGGCACTGCACATTTTAAATATGCATACTTGGATAACAAGTAACCTTAAGTTATTATTTTCGCAATACTACATACACATTTTTTTGTTTTAAGTTGTTATGTTATTTTTAAAATGTTACATCTTCATTTAAATGAAATTGTGTGTTTGCTCCAGCTTTTTGCATTTTTTCTTAAATAATTTGAGTTTTACTTTAAAAATGGTAAAATCTGAATGAGAAGCCATTACGCAGTTGGCTCGTTGGTCTAGGGGTATGATTCTCGCTTTGGGTGCGAGAGGTCTCGGGTTCAAATCCCGGACGAGCCTATGTTTTCATGTACTTTTATAGTCCTTAATATCTGATAGTATTTAATAGCATTTTAAAATACTCACTAATGTATACAAACAGGTTTACTTACAATTTCATTAATATACATAAAAAAGACATGCACAGTGGGCTCGTTGGTCAAGGGGTATAATTCTTGCTTAGGGTGCGAGAGATCCCTGGTACAAATCCCGGATGAGCCCATCTTTTACAGGTATATACTTATGCATACTTAGTAAAATGTCAAGCATTTGGTGGTATATTGGGTAAACTATAGATTCCATTTTGTCTAAGTAACCTTGAGTGGCTTAAAAGTCTCATTTTGACAAACAAAAAACTGTCAAAATGAAATTACAGGTTTTTCTCTTACCTTTCTTTTGTCTAAGTAACCCTGAGTGGCTTAAAAGAATAGTCTCATTATGACTAACAAAAAGATCAACAATAAATTGCAGGTGTTTATTTTGTCTTTCTTCTGGGTCTGCATGCTTGAGTTGCACACAGTATGTGACAAGTCTTAGGTTCCAATTATCAAAAAAGTCCAAACTTTATTAGGACCTCTAAATCTTGGCACTGCACATTTTAAATATGCATACTTGGATAACAAGTAACCTTAAGTTATTATTTTCGCAATACTACATACACATTTTTTTGTTTTAAGTTGTTATTTTTAAAATGTTACATCTTCATTTAAATTAAATTGTGTGTTTGCTCCAGCTTTTTGCATTTTTTCTTAAATAATTTGAGTTTTACTTTAAAAATGGTAAAATCTGAATGAAAAGCCATTACGCAGTTGGCTCGTTGGTCTAGGGGTATGATTCTCGCTTTGGGTGCGAGAGGTCCCGGGTTCAAATCCCAGACGAGCCCATGTTTTCATGTACTTTTATAGTCCTTAATATCTGATAGTATTTAATAGCATTTTAAAATACTCACTAATGTATACAAACAGGTTTACTTACAATTTCATTACTATACATAAAAAAGACATGCACAGTGGGCTCGTTGGTCAAGGGGTATAATTCTTGCTTAGGGTGCGAGAGATCCCTGGTACAAATCCCGGATGAGCCCATCTTTTACAGGCATATACTTATGCAAACTTAATAAAATGTCAAGCATTTGGTGGTATATTGGGTACACTATAGATTCCATTTTGTCTAAGTAACCTTGAGTGGCTATAAAGTCTCATTTTGACAAACAAAAAACTGTCAAAATGAAATTACAGGTTTTTCTCTTACCTTTCTTTTGTCTAAGTAACCCTGAGTGGCTTAAAAGAATAGTCTCATTATGACTAACAAAAAGATCAACAATAAATTGCAGGTGTTTATTTTGTCTTTCTTCTGGGTCTGCATGCTTGAGTTGCACACAGTATGTGACAAGTCTTAGGTTCCAACTATCAAAAAAGTCCAAACTCTATTGGGACCTCTAAATCTTGGCACTGCACATTTTAAATATGCATACTTGGATAGCAAGTAACCTTAAGTTATTATTTTCGCAATACTACATACACATTTTGTTGTTTTAAGTTGTTAGGTTATTTTTAAAACGTTACATCTTCATTAAATGAAATTGTGTGTTTGCTCCAGCTTTTTGCATTTTTTCTTAAATAATTTGAGTTTTACTTTAAAAATGGTAAAATCTGAATGAGAGTTTATTATGCAGTTGGCTCGTTGGTCTAGGGGTATGATTCTCGCTTTGGGTGCGAGAGGTCCCGGGTTCAAATCCCGGACGAGCCCATGGTTTCATATACTTTTATAGTCCTTAATATCTGATAGTATTTAATAGCATTTTAAAATACTCACTAATGTATACAAACAGGTTTACTTACAATTTCATTAATATACATAAAAAAGACATGCACAGTGGGATCGTTGGTCAAGGGGTATAATTCTTGCTTAGGGTGCGAGAGATCCCTGGTACAAATCCCGGATGAGCCCATCTTTTACAGGTATAAACTTATGCATACTTAGTAAAATGTCAAGCATTTGGTGGTATATTGGGTAAACTATAGATTCCATTTTGTCTAAGTAACCTTGAGTGGCTTAAAAGTCTCATTTTGACAAACAAAAAACTGTCAAAATGAAATTACAGGTTTTTCTCTTACCTTTCTTTTGTCTAAGTAACCCTGAGTGGCTTAAAAGAATAGTCTCATTATGACTAACAAAAAGATCAACAATAAATTGCAGGTGTTTATTTTGTCTTTCTTCTGGGTCTGCATGCTTGAGTTGCACACAGTATGTGACAAGTCTTAGGTTCTAATTATCAAAAAAGTCCAAACTTTATTGGGACCTCTAAATCTTGGCACTGCACATTTTAAATATGCATACTTGGATAACAAGTAACCTTAAGTTATTATTTTCGCAATACTACATACACATTTTTTTGTTTTAAGTTGTTATTTTTAAAATGTTACATCTTCATTAAATGAAATTGTGTGTTTGCTCCAGCTTTTTGCATTTTTTCTTAAATAATTTGAGTTTTACTTTAAAAATGGTAAAATCTGAATGAAAAGCCATTACGCAGTTGGCTCGTTGGTCTAGGGGTATGATTCTCGCTTTGGGTGTGGGAGGTCACGGGTTCAAATCCCGGACGAGCCCATGTTTTCATGTACTTTTATAGTCCTTAATATCTGATAGTATTTAATAGCATTTTAAAATACTCACTAATGTATACAAACAGGTTTACTTACAATTTCATTACTATACATAAAAAAGACATGCACAGTGGGCTCGTTGGTCAAGGGGTATAATTCTTGCTTAGGGTGCGAGAGATCCCTGGTACAAATCCCGGATGAGCCCATCTTTTACAGGTATATACTTATGCATACTTAGTAAAATGTCAAGCATTTGGTGGTATATTGGGTAAACTATAGATTCCATTTTGTCTAAGGTACCTTGAGTGGCTTAAAAGTCTCATTTTGACAAACAAAAAACTGTCAAAATGAAATTACAGGTTTTTCTCTTACCTTTCTTTTGTCTAAGTAACCCTGAGTGGCTTAAAAGAATAGTCTCATTATGACTAACAAAAAGATCAACAATAAATTGCAGGTGTTTATTTTGTCTTTCTTCTGGGTCTGCATACTTGAGTTGCACACAGTATGTGACAAGTCTTTGGTCCAACTATCAAAAAAGTCCAAACTCTATTGGGACCTCCAAATCTTGGCACTGCACATTTTAAATATGCATACTTGGATAACAAGTAACCTTAAGTTATTATTTTCGCAATACTACATACACATTTTTTTGTTTTAAGTTGTTATGTTATTTTTAAAATGTTACATCTTCATTTAAATGAAATTGTGTGTTTGCTCCAGCTTTTTGCATTTTTTCTTAAATAATTTGAGTTTTACTTTAAAAATGGTAAAATCTGAATGAGAAGCCATTACGCAGTTGGCTCGTTGGTCTAGGGGTATGATTCTCGCTTTGGGTGCGAGAGGTCTCGGGTTCAAATCCCGGACGAGCCTATGTTTTCATGTACTTTTATAGTCCTTAATATCTGATAGTATTTAATAGCATTTTAAAATACTCACTAATGTATACAAACAGGTTTACTTACAATTTCATTAATATACATAAAAAAGACATGCACAGTGGGCTCGTTGGTCAAGGGGTATAATTCTTGCTTAGGGTGCGAGAGATCCCTGGTACAAATCCCGGATGAGCCCATCTTTTACAGGTATAAACTTATGCATACTTAGTAAAATGTCAAGCATTTGGTGGTATATTGGGTAAACTATAGATTCCATTTTGTCTAAGTAACCTTGAGTGGCTTAAAAGTCTCATTTTGACAAACAAAAAACTGTCAAAATGAAATTACAGGTTTTTCTCTTACCTTTCTTTTGTCTAAGTAACCCTGAGTGGCTTAAAAGAATAGTCTCATTATGACTAACAAAAAGATCAACAATAAATTGCAGGTGTTTATTTTGTCTTTCTTCTGGGTCTGCATGCTTGAGTTGCACACAGTATGTGACAAGTCTTAGGTTCCAATTATCAAAAAAGTCCAAACTTTATTAGGACCTCTAAATCTTGGCACTGCACATTTTAAATATGCATACTTGGATAACAAGTAACCTTAAGTTATTATTTTCGCAATACTACATACACATTTTTTTGTTTTAAGTTGTTATTTTTAAAATGTTACATCTTCATTTAAATGAAATTGTGTGTTTGCTCCAGCTTTTTGCATTTTTTCTTAAATAATTTGAGTTTTACTTTAAAAATGGTAAAATCTGAATGAAAAGCCATTACGCAGTTGGCTCGTTGGTCTAGGGGTATGATTCTCGCTTTGGGTGCGAGAGGTCCCGGGTTCAAATCCCAGACGAGCCCATGTTTTCATGTACTTTTATAGTCCTTAATATCTGATAGTATTTAATAGCATTTTAAAATACTCACTAATGTATACAAACAGGTTTACTTACAATTTCATTACTATACATAAAAAAGACATGCACAGTGGGCTCGTTGGTCAAGGGGTATAATTCTTGCTTAGGGTGCGAGAGATCCCTGGTACAAATCCCGGATGAGCCCATCTTTTACAGGCATATACTTATGCAAACTTAATAAAATGTCAAGCATTTGGTGGTATATTGGGTACACTATAGATTCCATTTTGTCTAAGTAACCTTGAGTGGCTATAAAGTCTCATTTTGACAAACAAAAAACTGTCAAAATGAAATTACAGGTTTTTCTCTTACCTTTCTTTTGTCTAAGTAACCCTGAGTGGCTTAAAAGAATAGTCTCATTATGACTAACAAAAAGATCAACAATAAATTGCAGGTGTTTATTTTGTCTTTCTTCTGGGTCTGCATGCTTGAGTTGCAAACAGTATGTGACAAGTCTTAGGTTCCAACTATCAAAAAAGTCCAAACTCTATTGGGACCTCTAAATCTTGGCACTGCACATTTTAAATATGCATACTTGGATAGCAAGTAACCTTAAGTTATTATTTTCGCAATACTACATACACATTTTGTTGTTTTAAGTTGTTATGTTATTTTTAAAAGGTTACATCTTCATTAAATGAAATTGTGTGTTTGCTCCAGCTTTTTGCATTTTTTCTTAAATAATTTGAGTTTTACTTTAAAAATGGTAAAATCTGAATGAGAGTTTATTATGCAGTTGGCTCGTTGGTCTAGGGGTATGATTCTCGCTTTGGGTGCGAGAGGTCCCGGGTTCAAATCCCGGACGAGCCCATGGTTTCATATACTTTTATAGTCCTTAATATCTGATAGTATTTAATAGCATTTTAAAATACTCACTAATGTATACAAACAGGTTTACTTACAATTTCATTAATATACATAAAAAAGACATGCACAGTGGGATCGTTGGTCAAGGGGTATAATTCTTGCTTAGGGTGCGAGAGATCCCTGGTACAAATCCCGGATGAGCCCATCTTTTACAGGTATAAACTTATGCATACTTAGTAAAATGTCAAGCATTTGGTGGTATATTGGGTAAACTATAGATTCCATTTTGTCTAAGTAACCTTGAGTGGCTTAAAAGTCTCATTTTGACAAACAAAAAACTGTCAAAATGAAATTACAGGTTTTTCTCTTACCTTTCTTTTGTCTAAGTAACCCTGAGTGGCTTAAAAGAATAGTCTCATTATGACTAACAAAAAGATCAACAATAAATTGCAGGTGTTTATTTTGTCTTTCTTCTGGGTCTGCATGCTTGAGTTGCACACAGTATGTGACAAGTCTTAGGTTCTAATTATCAAAAAAGTCCAAACTTTATTGGGACCTCTAAATCTTGGCACTGCACATTTTAAATATGCATACTTGGATAACAAGTAACCTTAAGTTATTATTTTCGCAATACTACATACACATTTTTTTGTTTTAAGTTGTTATTTTTAAAATGTTACATCTTCATTAAATGAAATTGTGTGTTTGCTCCAGCTTTTTGCATTTTTTCTTAAATAATTTGAGTTTTACTTTAAAAATGGTAAAATCTGAATGAAAAGCCATTACGCAGTTGGCTCGTTGGTCTAGGGGTATGATTCTCGCTTTGGGTGTGGGAGGTCCCGGGTTCAAATCCCGGACGAGCCCATGTTTTCATGTACTTTTATAGTCCTTAATATCTGATAGTATTTAATAGCATTTTAAAATACTCACTAATGTATACAAACAGGTTTACTTACAATTTCATTACTATACATAAAAAAGACATGCACAGTGGGCTCGTTGGTCAAGGGGTATAATTCTTGCTTAGGGTGCGAGAGATCCCTGGTACAAATCCCGGATGAGCCCATCTTTTACAGGTATATACTTATGCATACTTAGTTAAATGTCAAGTATTTGGTGGTATATTGGGTAAACTATAGATTCCATTTTGTCTAAGGTACCTTGAGTTTCTTAAAAGTCTCATTTTGACAAACAAAAAACTGTCAAAATGAAATTACAGGTTTTTCTCTTACCTTTCTTTTGTCTAAGTAACCCTGAGTGGCTTAAAAGAATAGTCTCATTATGACTAACAAAAAGATCAACAATTAATTGCAGGTGTTTATTTTGTCTTTCTTCTGGGTCTGCATACTTGAGTTGCACACAGTATGTGACAAGTCTTTGGTCCAACTATCAAAAAAGTCCAAACTCTATTGGGACCTCCAAATCTTGGCACTGCACATTTTAAATATGCATACTTGGATAACAAGTAACCGTAAGTTATTATTTTCGCAATACTACATACACATTTTTTTGTTTTAAGTTGTTATGTTATTTTTAAAATGTTACATCTTCATTTAAATGAAATTGTGTGTTTGCTCCAGCTTTTTGCATTTTTTCTTAAATAATTTGAGTTTTACTTTAAAAATGGTAAAATCTGAATGAGAAGCCATTACGCAGTTGGCTCGTTGGTCTAGGGGTATGATTCTCGCTTTGGGTGCGAGAGGTCTCGGGTTCAAATCCCGGACGAGCCTATGTTTTCATGTACTTTTATAGTCCTTAATATCTGATAGTATTTAATAGCATTTTAAAATACTCACTAATGTATACAAACAGGTTTACTTACAATTTCATTAATATACATAAAAAAGACATGCACAGTGGGCTCGTTGCTCAAGGGGTATAATTCTTGCTTAGGGTGCGAGAGATCCCTGGTACAAATCCCGGATGAGCCCATCTTTTACAGGCATATACTTATGCAAACTTAGTAAAATGTCAAGCATTTGGTGGTATATTGGGTACACTATAGATTCCATTTTGTCTAAGTAACCTTGAGTGGCTATAAAGTCTCATTTTGACAAACAAAAAACTGTCAAAATGAAATTACAGGTTTTTCTCTTACCTTTCTTTTGTCTAAGTAACCCTGAGTGGCTTAAAAGAATAGTCTCATTATGACTAACAAAAAGATCAACAATAAATTGCAGGTGTTTATTTTGTCTTTCTTCTGGGTCTGCATGCTTGAGTTGCAAACAGTATGTGACAAGTCTTAGGTTCCAACTATCAAAAAAGTCCAAACTCTATTGGGACCTCTAAATCTTGGCACTGCACATTTTAAATATGCATACTTGGATAGCAAGTAACCTTAAGTTATTATTTTCGCAATACTACATACACATTTTGTTGTTTTAAGTTGTTGTTATTTTTAAAACGTTACATCTTCATTAAATGAAATTGTGTGTTTGCTCCAGCTTTTTGCATTTTTTCTTAAATAATTTGAGTTTTACTTTAAAAATGGTAAAATCTGAATGAGAGTTTATTATGCAGTTGGCTCGTTGGTCTAGGGGTATGATTCTCGCTTTGGGTGCGAGAGGTCCCGAGTTCAAATCCTGGACGAGCCCATGGTTTCATATACTTTTATAGTCCTTAATATCTGATAGTATTTAATAGCATTTTAAAATACTCACTAATGTATACAAACAGGTTTACTTACAATTTCATTAATATACATAAAAAAGACATGCACAGTGGGATCGTTGGTCAAGGGGTATAATTCTTGCTTAGGGTGCGAGAGATCCCTGGTACAAATCCCGGATGAGCCCATCTTTTACAGGTATAAACTTATGCATAGTTAGTAAAATGTCAAGCATTTGGTGGTATATTGGGTAAACTATAGATTCCATTTTGTCTAAGTAACCTTGAGTGGCTTAAAAGTCTCATTTTGACAAACAAAAAACTGTCAAAATGAAATTACAGGTTTTTCTCTTACCTTTCTTTTGTCTAAGTAACCCTGAGTGGCTTAAAAGAATAGTCTCATTATGACTAACAAAAAGATCAACAATACATTGCAGGTGTTTATTTTGTCTTTCTTCTGGGTCTGCATGCTTGAGTTGCACACAGTATGTGACAAGTCTTAGGTTCCAACTATCAAAAAGGTCCAAACTCTATTGGGACCTCTAAATCTTGGCACTGCACATTTTAAATATGCATACTTGGATGACAAGTAACCTTAAGTTATTATTTTCGCAATACTACATACACATTTTTGTTTTAAGTTGTTATGTTATTTTTAAAATGTTACATCTTCATTTAAATGAAATTGTGTGTTTGCTCCAGCTTTTTGCATTTTTTCTTAAATAATTTGAGTTTTACTTTAAAAATGGTAAAATCTGAATGAGAAGCCATTACGCAGTTGGCTCGTTGGTCTAGGGGTATGATTCTCGCTTTGGGTGCGAGAGGTCTCGGGTTCAAATCCCGGACGAGCCCATGGTTTCATATACTTTTATAGTCCTTAATATCTGATAGTATTTAATAGCATTTTAAAATACTCACTAATGTATACAAACAGGTTTACTTACAATTTCATTAATATACATAAAAAAGACATGCACAGTGGGATCGTTGGTCAAGGGGTATAATTCTTGCTTAGGGTGCGAGAGATCCCTGGTACAAATCCCGGATGAGCCCATCTTTTACAGGTATAAACTTATGCATACTTAGTAAAATGTCAAGCATTTGGTGGTATATTGGGTAAACTATAGATTCCATTTTGTCTAAGTAACCTTGAGTGGCTTAAAAGTCTCATTTTGACAAACAAAAAACTGTCAAAATGAAATTACAGGTTTTTCTCTTACCTTTCTTTTGTCTAAGTAACCCTGAGTGGCTTAAAAGAATAGTCTCATTATGACTAACAAAAAGATCAACAATAAATTGCAGGTGTTTATTTTGTCTTTCTTCTGGGTCTGCATGCTTGAGTTGCACACAGTATGTGACAAGTCTTAGGTTCTAATTATCAAAAAAGTCCAAACTTTATTGGGACCTCTAAATCTTGGCACTGCACATTTTAAATATGCATACTTGGATAACAAGTAACCTTAAGTTATTATTTTCGCAATACTACATACACATTTTTTTGTTTTAAGTTGTTATTTTTAAAATGTTACATCTTCATTAAATGAAATTGTGTGTTTGCTCCAGCTTTTTGCATTTTTTCTTAAATAATTTGAGTTTTACTTTAAAAATGGTAAAATCTGAATGAAAAACCATTACGCAGTTGGCTCGTTGGTCTAGGGGTATGATTCTCGCTTTGGGTGTG